>NC_050472.1:3737775-3807503 GCF_013373865.1 Monomorium pharaonis | reverse complement strand
AGACTCCGTCCTGCGATGATAGGTCTCCTGCTGCCTTTGCTGCTGTCTCTGACCGTGGTTCTCTGCGCTCTGTTGATTTCACACAGAAATGTAGACGCAGAAGAATAAAAAGGAGAAACGGGGCTTTTATATTTTAGAACCTGCGAGCCATTCGCTGCGGTTTCTTTATCGACCACGTTGATTAAACCTTCCACTTTTATTTACGGAAAGAACGGTTTTGCTGAAGTAGCTAAAAATTTGGCTGGCTACAGAGAAAATAATTTTGTTGAACGCTCAAACATGATGGGCTGCAAAAAATTTTGACAGTCTGGGAACTAACATCCTAATATAATTATTCTGATGGTCTAACAAAAATTATTTTCTGATCTAACTAAATTTTTACTTCAGCAAAATTTATCTTCCTCTGTGTACGGTGACTAATGCTCTACGATGTAAAAAGAAACAGAAGATAGGTCAGATTTAAAATTAGCCAATGACGAAATTGGCGAACCGTCTTTTTTTTTAAGTGAAAAGATAATGCACGTTTCATGACGCTCGTTGATTAGAAGACTAAAAATAGTGATTTCTAAAAGAAATCTATGCGAGCATTATTATCGATTAGAAAAGTTGTTTTCTATTAGCGTTATATTTATTTTTTTTAAATATAGGATATCTGTAGTAGAATTTTTCCTGTTAAAGTGTGCGTTTACACAAATTGAATAATTAATTATTCCTGACCGTAGTGGAAGACATATCTCTTGGAGGGGGGACTTCTTCCTTATTGCTTCGTTTAAGAAATGTGCGCGAAAATTAATTCGTTCATTCATTCTACCCGGTCCCTTTAAAGTCGCGCCTTTATACTCGCCACGCTGTGTCCCCTGTACTTTTGCCCCTTATCGTCAAACCAAATCGCAAACTTGATCGTTCCTCTCCATTGTGCCGAAACGGAGTCGCGCGGCGCGCGATCGATCACAGGCCTCGGAGAGGAAGGATTCATTTTTCACGCCTGCCGCCCATTAATGCCTGATATCCTGCGACAATAATGCATCCTCCCCCCCCTCTCTCTCTCTTTTCCTCTCGAGTTGCGCGAGTGAATCTTGAAAAAGAGATCGAAGTAGCATTTCCGGACTTTTTCATCTCGACGGCGCACGTGCTACGAGAGGAGAACGCGACAATGCGGCTGATAAATATTTCTTCCCCGCGACAAATGGCGTTACGTGCGCCGTAAAGGGAATGGGTCATCGCGCCGGAGATGCAGCCTCTCCAGGTAACCTCAGCATCCGCGAGATTCACCGAGAAAAGGATTCGCAAATCCTCCCTCTCCTCCCCCCCCCTCCGGCTCTCTTTCTCCCGCGTTTCTCCGGAATACACGCCGCGACGATAAACGCCACTTTTCCGGAATGTGTACTTCCCGTTTCACGGCGAAAAGGGCCGGGTGTCGTTGAACTCGCGGCCTCAAAGACCCCGCGGCGAACAAGCGCGCGCGCCCCCGCAAGACGTCGCGCTTTGGGGGATGTTTCAAACGAAACGACGGTAATCCCTCGCGCACAAGGCGGACTAGGAGCGCACATTTACTTTCGGCCTATAAACTATTTGAGACGAAGCTGAATGGAGCGCGACGCGCTTGACGGGAGAGCCGCGCGCCGCTCTCCTTTCTCTATGAATACATCATATCGAGGCATCTCGAAACTACGCTTCCCGAGTTTCTCATGCGAGATCTGAATTGGAATTTTTTTTTTTTGGAGAACTTTCACGCGGCTGCGAAAAACAATCGTTCTCGATTTTTAACGATTCTGTGAATCTCGCTCGAAATTATATTATTCAAAAAATTAAGAAGAGCTTTATAATTTTTGCATATTATTATTATTTCTTGTACTGTAGCATAGTTAAAAATGGAGCTCTTAATCGTAATTAAATATTTTAACGTTCAGCAATAGTTACCAAATATACTTTCTCTTCTTTCAGTATAAGAGAAAATACTTTTGACGATTTTTGGACGTAAAGTGTCGGCACGTGCCTGAGTTTCCGGAGCACTCACCTTCTGCGGCGTGCTCGTTCGTACTTCCGGCTGACCGTTGTCTCTGGTCATGTTCGTCGTGCTCGCGGACGATGACTGACCCCTGTCCTCGACTCTTCCATTTCCTGGCGGGACACTACCGGCCGGTGGCAGGTTTCCCGCGTTACCCTGCGGCCTCTTCGCCCTGGTCTTATTGTTGTTGTTGTTGTTATTGTTATTATTGTTCGCGGTGGCGGCACCGCTGCCGCCGGTGCTCTGAAAATAGTGGGTGCCGGTCCTGATGTTGATGTAATACTCGGGCGGGAAGCTGGTGCCGGGCGAGGTGCCGTCGGTCGAGTAGCCGGTCGAGTACGCGCTCTCCGGCGAGGAGAGGCTCACACTTCCGCCGGTGCCGCCGGAAGTGCCGGACGAAGTGGTCACTGTCGCACCGTAGCTACCCCCGTGCAACCGGATACCGTCCACGTTCTTCGTCGGCGAATCCAACGGATGTACCTGCGGGAGAGAAGGTCGAGAGTTCCTCTGAATCCTACTCGCAATTCGTATATTTTGAATATCTTTTATAAATATCTCTTTAATTAATATCTCCAATTTGATCTGTTCTCCTCTCGCTAAGAGAGAAACAAGGTGAAAGATATTTTAACTCGATATACGTTAATAATAATGTTTATTTGAAATTATCTTCATGTTTTGCAGAGCTTTCAATTGACAATATTGATCACGTTTATTAAATCAGTAAATAAAACGACAAAAATACAAATAATGTGATAATAAATATTCAAATTAAAAATAATCGTTTTAAAAGTCTCAAAAATAAATTCAAACAGAAATTCATGAATTATAATAATCCCGCAAGTTACACGGTAGCGCACAGTAAAAAAAAATAATACAATGCGAAAAACAAATCATAAATATTCAGTACTATTTCTCTGTATATTAATATACGATTCCGACAAGGCAGTCGTCCGATGGCTGCACAAAACCCACTGGATACTGGCGGCAATCTGCAATGAATGGCGCGCGAGAACGCGGGGCAAGTCGCCTGCCGGGGTGTACCGGGAAAAGAATACTGAACCCTTTTTCTACCGGCCTTAACGATAAGCGTCGACGTGCCCTGGCAGCTCCTTCCACGGAAAACGCCGACCTAAGGGTTTGTTAGCGCGGAGAAACGGACGGGCGTAACGAGCAAACCCTGGCAGGAGCAGTAGGAAAATAGGGGAAGCACTTCGCAAACTAGTTTGCCGATAATGACGATGAATCCGACAAGCGTGCGCGCCTTTCGAAATACTTCAGTGCCGAGTGCTCGGCGCTGAGCGATCGCGAGTGAAAGCAATTAAAGTTAGACCCGTGTAAAATCTCTCGCAACGTGTACATATAGTAATAACGGCCGTCGAAGCGATAAAAAAAATTATTTCGAACTTCCGGATAATGGAAAGTTAATTTTATTTATTTGCACCGAGTATTACGTAAATTGTCGAGTTTTTCCACCCGGGGGGAAAGTAGAGAATGCAATTTAATTCGAATGTGGTATTTAAATTAATTACATCATCTGTGATCACCTATTCTGATAGGAGGTGCGCGAGAATCACGAGGCTCTTGCAAAAAAGATTTATTCGGGATCGTTTGGCAAAGTGACTGGAGAAATCACGATGAGGTTTGCCTCACCTGGTGCAAAGCGGGCGATCTGCTGGCGCTGTGGCTCCTGGGGGAGTTGCAGCTCGAGTCGTATCCCTTGTCGCCCTTCTTCCGGTCCTTCTTCTTCTTCGATCGCACGATGTGTGCCTCCATCCACGTGCGCAATTTCGTCCCGAACATGTTGCACACGAGTGTCGGCTAACGGAGCGGCGCCTCGTCGAAAATGCCCAAGTGGATAGAGGACTCCTTCCCACGATTATCGTACACCGGAACCGGCTGCAATCGCGTTATTTGCGAGCACGTCCGCTGCCCGAGCGTTCCATTTCACAGCAAAACAGAACCTCTGCAACGAGAAGAGACTTGCTTGTTCAATCCCGCTAACTGAGAAGCGCGATGATCGCTGATAAAGAAGCGACACCGAGGCGCGCCAGGAGAAAGGGAAGATTGACACGAGCAAATGTAAAAATAAAAATATGTATTCTAGAATCGGCAATTTTATTAAATATAAAGAGCTTTAATAAGAAATGTTAGAAGGATTCAACGACTTAATTTATAAAATGCTCAGTAATATTCAGTAATATATCCTGTTACTGTAAGTGAATCTCACCCAAATGCTAATTAAAGTTTAATACAGCTTTCATTACTGAAAAACTTTAATAGTTAAAAAAATGTTTAATAATATTTCTTTTACATTAAATTGTGTTAGTTTTTCTAAATCCTTGCGATTTATAAAATAGAAAACAATTCCCTTAACTCTTGAAAGTACAAAAAAAAATTCTGAATTACGTGAGTGAAAGTTGTAACTAGCACTTAAGATTAATTGTGCATCACTTGGCTTAAAAACTAACGTTGCACTAAATCGGCGCGTAGTTCAGAAACATAAAGACAAAGAGTATAAAATTCACAAAAATTATTATCAGAGACACAGGATCCCGGCCTAATTCATTCTGTGTAATACACATATCGGTCGCTATTTACTTAAAGAGTTAACGACACGTATTATCGCAATCCAGATCCGCTCGAAGCGATCATACCTTTCGCGGAGCGTGATATAATTATGTTCATGTCGTAATTGAACGATCGAGTTAATCATTACGATGATCGCGATCGCCGGTGTCGGGTTCCTTCCGGTTCTCTCGGATTACCTCGTAGATCACTGCACGTCACTCGTCGCGGAACGATTATTACAGCCTCACGTTACACCGGCTATTTACACGCGCTCCTCGTTACTCGTTCCTCCGGATCGTCAATAGCAACGTCGCGTACGAAGGCTCGCATTAACATATTAAGTGACCCGTCGTCGCTTTTCACACCATTTTTTCCCGACCCTAAACGCGAACGAGCGACGGGTCGTCAACCCCCGGTCCTGCCGTTCTCCGATCTCGCGAGACAATAAATCTGTAACAGAAGACATATGCGCGCCCCCGGTGTAAACTCCCGCGTCGCGAAGCGTGGATTTATGCGATCGCCAGTGGGAAAAGAAAAAAAAAACCATCGCGATCGATCTCCTTTCAATGTCGACTTGTAAACCTATCTGTAAAAAATATACGAGATCGCTCCACGGTTCCACAACAAATTCAGCTGGGGTGGAAAAGTAATATGTTACGAATAACGCATATTTTATTTTTTAATAATAATAATAATTTGGAAGCGTCTAAAATAATTATTCTAACTTTACCATTGTTGTTATAGAAAATTCTAACATCGTCACCAGGTCGTTATTATACAAAAGCAACGGTAACGTTATTGTAACGCGAATTGTTACTATCTGGGATTCAGAATAAACTTCTATTTAAAAACTGGTTGAAATATAAAACGTCGAATTCAATTTTTAATTCTTTTAATCTCAGAGATATCGGTGAGCTAAATATCTTTGGCGTTCGTTGATTTTCGAATCCAAATGAGATACCTGATTCTTCGGCCGTTCTCATTACGGCCAAGGGTGGCCGTAATCAGCGGGCTAAACTTAATTAGGAACCGACCATCGGGGGTTCGAGTAATTTAACGGACCGGATAATTAATGCGCCACGTGTTAGGAGGATGCTGCACTGATTTAAACCGTTTTCCGAGGTCGCATGAAAAATAAATGTTACGGAATTTATTTTACATTTCTAAGCGTCGGGAAAGGGCGGAGCGATGCAGCCTGAAAATTTCAATTAAAGTTTTGTCCTGTTTTATGGTATTTAAGTTTTAGAGAGGCGAGATTAAATCTTGTCGCCTACACAGGAGCCTGCAGGAACGAGGCGTTACTTGTACGTTTCTATACTTTTGAGAGACGCAGCCTCTCCTCTCTCAGCCCTCTACATTTATAATATTCAATTACGGCGAACAAGTCGCCGTGCCTGCTTGCCGTCAGCTTACGTCTCCGACAAGGCGAAACAAATTTGCATAAACGCGATCGAAGGTCGTGCAGCAGTTTCGGGCGCGATTTCGGAAACTCCGCGGTAAAGTGATCTTTTTATGGAAATAAGCGGATAGGCGCTGTCGCGCCAACTTTTAAGAGGCCCCGAAAAGGTATTAGTTCGACGGAATCGATCGAGTTTTAATCACGGCTTTCCGTTTTCTGGTTCCAAGACTTCTCGGGAGGGGGATGAAAACGCGATTGTCGGGCGCACTTTTTAACCGCAAGCATGGAATCGCCACGCACGTCGGATGAGTCTCCCTGTATAATAACAACGTTATTAGATACAGAATTAGCAGCGTTAATTAAGCTCCGTGCGGTCGACGGATTTTGCGAGGCATTAAATGCGCGCTGGCGGAGCGTATAGCGCAAAATCTCTGCTTTTGCCCTTCCGGCTTAAAAGGGCTTACAATAATTCATAAGTTCCCCCTTCGCTTATATTTTTGTGCCTTTTGTACCGTCTCACTCGCTTAAATATTGTTAAAATTTTAGTACCGTTTTCGCGCCGCCGACCAGTCGCTCTTGCCCCTACCCTTCTTTCTCGTTCGTTTACTCCCCGGCTCTGATCAGATCCACTATTCAATTTTCACGTCCCGCTGTAAAATTTACATAAAGCCTCTTCTTGCCTTTATCGTACCTTATTTGTTCCTATCACCTATGGGAGAAACGTGATACGAGGGAATTCTCTCTTCTTTCCCTATATATATATATACTGTATCGTTATCAGTTCTCCTGTTTCTGTAAGAATTGCCGCGTCTTCCGTTTCCTCCAACATCCAAAAACCGTCTTCGTTATTCCTCGCGCATTTTTTATTCATCCCCCATCATCCGCGGGACAGATATGATTTCTCCCTCGGCGGGGAAGCATCTCACGTATGCCTCTATCGTATATACCGCGCGCTATGTGCGAGCTGTAGAGACGGATGTATGTAAGCCTCGTCCCAACGCATATTTACTCGAGAAGCCGGGCCTCCTCGATCCCCGCCGTGGCGCTTATCAATCTTCCAACCAGAAAGAGCTTTTCGCGAAATAAATATTTCGTCGGCCGCGCCCGCGTCACCGTCGTCGTCTACGCGATTGAATCGCGCCCTTCGCTTCTTCTTTTCTCCTGTCCCTGACTCGGCGGTTCCGTCCTACGTGAGTGGAAACCGGAAGACGTCGGCGACGACGATGACGGCGGTGGCGTCCTCGAATCGAACGCGACGAATTTCGTCTCGCCCGGGGAGACGAGACGTCGTGACTGGAGAACGGATGAATCGAGGAAGAATCGAGCCCCGTTCGCCGGGAAATCAGAGAATTAAAAGCCGGTGGGCACGAGAATCCGGCTGAAAGGACAGATATCCTATAAGACGAAGGCTTCTCCGAGAGAGATTCCGAAAAAGATCTACGTGCCTCTTGCTTGGCAGGATGGCCCAAAGAAGAAAGTCAATTCTTATTTTTAGAAAATGTTGAGCATCTTCAGCAAGAAAAATCTAGCGATTGTCTCACTAAAACGAGTCTCACTAAAACGCTTTGAACGGATTTTATAATTTATTAAATTATAATCGTTATTAAACATATAACGATTATAATTTAACATTCAGAACGAAGTGTCGATTGAGTCACGAAGACGATGATACACTGAAAAAAATATCTGGTGAGATTAACCAGAAATCTGATCACACGATTATTCATCAGAATTCTGGTTAATTTCACTAGATACCTTTTTCAGTGTATAATATCAAATTTTTTGATTTACCAGAGAGATTTTTCCTCGTTTAAGGGGTGTTTCTTGATTAAAAGCGACTTTCCAGGAGCGACGAGGGACGTCTTACGCTTCCCACCCCATTTGCCGCGAATCACCGCGAGCGAGTGCTCGTTTCGGATCTCTTAATCGCATCTGGCATCGCGATGCTCGTTAAGACGTCGCTCGCCCGCCGGTCGCGATGATCCGATTGCGTATGCTAACGCGCAAGTTATAACGCAGTTAAATTCGCCATCTTCGTTCCGCCGCCCTCCTACTCCGTCTTCACCTTCGCCGCCGTCATAGTCCCGGGATTTCATTTCCATAATGTTTCGGCGGAATTTAAGGACCTCCAGAAGGACAACCAAGCGAGCCCCGGAACCAACCTCGGGGAGGAATCCTCGTTAGTCTGGGACGACCCCATGCCTCACATCCCTCTTCTTCCCTGCGCCGTCATATCGACTTTGCGCGAACAAAGCGGTCCGCTTTCGACCACTTGCATGTATTCATGAAGTTTGCACAGCTCGATAATTACTGAGTGGATTGAACCCTCTCCCCCTTTATCGGTCTTTCTCTCTCTCTCTATCTTTCTTCCTCTAAATTTTTGCTCCACTGAAGATTCTATAATATTCATAAGCGCGATCATTGAATGCATACATAAAGGCTAGAATGAAATATTTAAGAGATTAATTTTAGAAAGTAATGCAATTAACTTTACATTGTTATTTTCCCGTATTATTTTATGCTAATATAATATTTAATGTAACAAACATTCTCTTCCATTATATGTCTATTATGTGTCTCGTTATCCTATTCCTCTTCGTTTCCCTTCATTTTACCATAAACAGCCGTAATTTCTTTTTCTCTACGGCAAAACAGCGGCTAAACATTTACTTTATTTTCGCAGTTGAAACAAATTAAAACAATTAATGCAAATTAATTAGTTTAATATATTGGTAATTTAATTGGTAGTTTAATATATTGGTAAGTATTTTGAGCTTCGTGCGTTATTGATATCCAGTTAATCGTCGAGATGGCTAAAACTAATTGGATTATTCGATTATTATATTTAATTACTCTGTTTCGAAAGAGAAAGTGGCCTCCGATGGCTGAAAGGGTTAAACTAATATACGACACGTCGCCACACTCCAACGGAAAGGTCGAGACGGAGCTGAAGGAGACCAGAGGACGAGAGAGGAGTTTTCAGGGTTAACGAGGGCTCCTTTGGCTCCAGGATGTATGGCAGTATCGCCGTATCGATGAATGGTCAGAGACAAGAGCTCGTTAGTCTCGTTAGAGTTCCGGTGGTCGCAAACGGGCGCGTCCCGCGACGGGGGAGGAGGACGGATAGAGAGAGAGAGAGGGGGGGGGTTTCGAGTGAGCGCACCCCCTGTGTACCCTGTGTAATGCCAGCCCCTATAATTTATCGTGGCCGAGCCGGCGTGTAATAACGATGATATCGGGGTAACTTCTGGCTTGATTAAAGCGAGGCTTATCGCCCGACCCGGGGAGACACGCTTGCTCCTTCCACCGTTAGGAATTTTGCTTCTTTCGCGAAGTCGAAGTCTTTCGCCGAATCGGCGCAAAATTCAGCGCATGAGATTGTCGTACAAGTGCGGGTCACCGTACAAGTGTAATCCGCTTATCCGAATCGCCGGCGTGGCATACCGAAACATACCGTATCTCGATCCGAAACACTTAACCCACCTTGATGACCTTCGTACACGTTCGCAGCTGTTACTTAAGGTGTAATCTGCCTTAAGAGGCATTAAGGGAGGAGTTTATTGGACGTACACGTAGGCGAATATGTATCTAGATATCGCGAAGTAACTACTTCCCTTAGCACGGAGAAATATTGTAATTTACAAGCGACTGAGGGCGTCGAAATGAACGCGGAACGTTACTAACGCTGCCGTTTCCCGATGCGTAAATCGAAACGCTGCGGGAATGTACGGAATATTAAGGAAACTTTCGCCGTAACATATCGGCCATTAATCATCGTTGCCCCGTAGTCGCGGGGAGGTAGTCGACTAGCATTTCCCCTCGATGAAATGGAAATTGCCCTAATGCGTGTACGGACGGTATTCCCCGGTATACACGGGCGGAATTTCAGAGCACTTGTACGGAACATAGTGATTTTCCGTACCACGAAATGTAGCTGCATTCGAAATGAGGAGGGATATGTATCTTCGTGTACGGGGAGGGTTCGAAAGAAAAACACGAGAGTATCCCCTCTGTACGGTAGCGTCGAAAATATATCTAAGCCGAACGCGCCTTAAAACCTTTTGCGAGTTGAATCTAAAAAAATGATTTATATATGGGAGCTCTGTAATTTTTAAAATAGCGTCATAAAATCGCCAACGGATTCTTAATCACGCAGCTTCACAGAACCGAGCGTCAATTGATTACATTATAACCGCGTCTGCTTCTTTTATGGAACACATGGTGGGCACTTATGTAATTTAATTTTTTATCTTCGCAGTTGGTCCCACCTGCAGATCTCTTTCTTTCTTTTTCTTCTCCTGTACCTTTTTTAATCTAACAAGCGTCTAAGAGTATTTGAAAAGTATGGGTCTCTCGGTTAATTCAACATATGTGTGTAATAACTAGTTACCTTCCCTAAGAAACTAATAACATGTTTAAAAAAAAAAAAAGTAATATAAAAATAAATTTTTGTAATTTTTTTGTGTAAAAAATAAATAAATATCTAAAACAATAAGTTTCTAAACAATCTTTTGTGATTCTCTGAATATACTTAAGCAATTTCTTATATAATTAACATTAATATTAAGAATCTTACGTGTATTTTTAATTAAATCTTCTGATTAAAAAAAGGCTACGTATGTATAAGAACAATATATCAAAGTTCTGCCGTCAAACACCCTATCTTTCAAACTTACAGCATTTACTTACGCAACGTAATAATCTTTCTCTTCTCGGCTATTGCCTGCGGAAGAGATTTTCCCTTCTCTCTTTCCGCCTTCTTTTTTAATCTAACAGTCGCATGGGGAGTTTCGACGCTGGGCGTCGTAACGGACGGTATATACAATGTTGCGTTAATTAAACCACAGCGCGGCGGTCCGGCGGACGCGATTCGCGCTTCGACGAAAATTCGCAGCCCTCAACTTAACTGGCTCTTAGAAGCGTGTAAACGACAGTAACATCGCGTGCACGCTGAACGGGATTAATTCGCGGCACGTGACGTCGGTCATGCGCGTATAATTAGCAGTGCCCACGATTTCACGGCTGCAATAACCAATAATAAACGCTCGCGTGCGGAGACGCGCGTCGGCGTAAAAAATTTGTACCGACTGTTTTGTAACTTTCGACGGACCCGAAGGCTCGCCTGTGTTGAGGCGGATCAACATCTCGTCGATTAATATGCATGAGACACGTACAGGGTGTCTCGGCGTTCCCCCCACCTTGACTTTAACGACGGATTCTTAAGCCCCAATCTTTTTCTTTGATTAAATTCGAAAAAAATCGAAGCATCGAGAACTTCTTGTTAACAAATTTAAAAAAAAGATGGAAACGTAAAAGTCGAAAAAAAAATTACAAAAGTAAAACATTAATATTCTTATCGTCTTCAGTACTCAAATTAATAATAAGTCACAATGTAATTTGTTTTTTATTTAATAAATATATTTGCCAGATATTTCCGTCGACAGAAAGACGTAGTTCATTATAAAAGTAAATTTAGAAGAACGAAGTTACGATATAATTAAACGATAAACGATGAAAAGGCTCTGAAAACACATGAGAATTATCTAGAAACTCTTATCTGAATAACTCGTTGGCCGTATGGAAAAGATTTTAGCAATCTTTCAATTTCGTCTGAATTTTTATCGCTGAAAGTCTCGTTGTAACATAAATCCCGTGCAAACATAGTTCTGCACTCGTTTCTGCGTGTGCCGAGCGCGAGATGATGTTTCATCAGGATTACTTCCGTAATTAAGAGGAAATAACTTAAGCGCGGTATGATCTACGAGTAGCCCGCTAATCGTATATGCAAATGTCGCCCTTATCTGGGATGCGCGTATACGCCCGGTACACGTGTACGGCTCGATGTACATCGTTGCGGTGGGTGTTACACGCGACGTAACTCGAGATTTCTCGTCGTATCTTGATCAACAATTTCGCGCGTATTACATAGCCGCGCGCGCACGCGATCGTAACGAGCCCGCATAGGCGGACATGAAAAATTTCACTTTTCCAGCGGCGACGCGAATCAATACCTCACCATGGCAGCGCTCGCTTGTTACCTCTCACAATTGAATCCCGCAAATACGACAGAGCAAATCGGACTTGAAAATATTACCTCGCCGAGAAGCTTGGACTCTTGGATCATGGATACTTAAAATTTTTCCTCGAAGAGATCACCTGGAAATCTCGGGTGATTTGTGGGATTGAGAAATGTTGGATATTGGCGCCTCCTTCCCGTATAAGTTTGTGTAATTTTTAAGTAAGTTTACGACTTTGAAACTGTTGGGAAACTTGGGAATTTTGAAACTTTCGAGTCTTGAAACTACTATGGAACTACAATTTTAAAAACCAGCTTCAAAACCCCGCGTACCGAAAATGTTGTACTAAGTAACCGTAATGCTAGAGAGATACTTGGAACTTTAAAATTCAGGTCCAAGTGGAGAGAAACCTTGAAAAGATTAACGCCGTGGGAGCAAGATAAAATTGTAGCAGGCCGTCTATCGCCGTCAACGATCGAGTCCGCGGTCCCCGGGGAGAGGTATCATCGGAAAAAAATAGCGGCTCTGATTCGACGGACGTCTCTCGCACTTCCGTTTCTTCCTCCTGCGAGACCTTCTTTCTCGGCGGCGAGAAGTCAGCCGACTCTTCCTGCGGGACGCACGTGCGACGGATTAAAAGCAGACGGAAATTATGGCGGTGGCAGCGCCGCCGGGAATCCCTCCCCGGACATCCCACGGGACCCCACGTCGCCGGAAATAAAGGTGCCAAGCTACTGGCTGAAGGGAGTGGTTAAATTCACTGACACTGCAGTGCGACACAGAGCCGCGACCCCTCGATGTTGCGCGAGTTCCGCATGGACCGACAACCACCCTTCTTTCGAGTGCGAAAGGGAAAACGGAGCGGTGATAACGTTTGCCCGCTGCGTAAGTGTTTTGCCATCGGAAGAGGTGCAAACCGAACACGTATATGAACGGATGATCGAAGATACGAGTTCGAAAGATCAAATCCAAAGATATCTACGATTTTACAAATTAAAAACGTAAAGTATTTATACAAAAAAAAAATATGCTGAAACATCTAAAAGTTTAGTCATATAGATTTACAAATAATTTTATTGAACTATATCAAAGTAATTGTAAAGGAGCAATACAAAAATTTTTGACAATCTGGCAACCCGTTTGAATGTTCTATGTAATTACATATTTTAAAGAGCCAAATTTTATCTAACATATATGTAAACGATCGAAATTAATATGAGGATTACAACGTCTAAAAATATGTAATTTAATTTCACTTTGAAAATTTCAGACACCCGGAATTCATCGGAATTTCGCAAATCTGGAGTTTGCAAATTCGAGATTGCGAAAATGTATAATTTAATGGTGAAACAGCAAAGCTACGCAAACGCGCGGAATATTCATGTCGATTCAGAATCTGTCTTTGCGTATCCCGGACTTTGCATCTCGCACGCGAGCAAAGACCACTTGTATAAACTCATCGTGAAGTGTATGCATGCATAATGATCAAATAACTTTTTTTCTTTATTACGAATCGCTCTCGCAACGAGCAACAGCGGAGCGCGTTGTACTCGAGGCACGCGTACGTAATTACTTAATTAAGTGAGGAGAGAAAATTTGCCTGTGCATCAGCTTGCAAATAGTGCAACACTATTAATCGCTATTTCTAAAATAAATAAACCGTTTAAGTAGAAAAATATCAGTGCTAAGATAAACGCTTATTCAACTTTTAATTCTCTTTTTTTAAGTAACCGTTATTTTTGCAAAGAATATTTTCTTGATAATAGCTTTAAAATGTACTCATTATCTACTTGAAACAAGTAATATTTACTTACAATAAACCTTGTATACATACAAGAAAATGTATACTTAAATTTTTTAACTAAACATTACTTCTTTATAGTATTTCATAAATTCATATATTTGTAAACTGTCATAAGTTTATAAAAACATCAAACTTATTAGAAATGTACTCTAAATTCTAGTAATTCAATACTTCAATGAAGAATAATAAGTTGAAATAATTTGATTTGTTTATTATTCCGCCTTTTCTTCTTCTAAAATTTGTAATAAATATATTTTAAGATTATCAGGAAATATTCTTTGTTAAAGAGGATCGTTACTCACTGGAAGAAAAAAAGTAAGTTGAGTAATCGCTTTTCTTAGCGGCAGAATTGATATTTTTCTGGGTAAAAGAAAATTTACGTAATGATAAAGGGATAATTCATATCTTTTCTTTAAGTTAGGGATTCTTAAAGCTGGCTTTTGTCAGCGGGAGCTCGCCAAACTTCGAAAGAGTTGACGGGAGTTGGAAATAATGGTGCTGACTATACGTTTGCGATGTGATTTAAAGTTCCTCTCGGCCGAAACACATTCTTCCGTTCTGGTTATATGCGTTTACGAGGAAACCAACCCTCAGCCCAAGGGAGCTATGCCGCCGATTCAACAGACATTCCTTATAAGGGGAGGGGCCATTTGGGAAGGGCGGATTGCCCCCCGGATGGTATTTTATGATGTAACGACGATTGTGGGCGCCAACTGATCCTTGCTCTCGATTAAAGTCAAGCAGGGACAAATATACAAAATTATTACTTAAAAAATAAAACTTGCGTTTGCGTGTATATTCAATATCGCTTATTTAATTAATAATTTTAGCATCTTTATTCAGCTAAGATATAGCTGTTAAATATTACTTGTAATTTACTAGTCTTGAGACTTTCAGTTATGGATTCTATCAATAGAAAGCCTTTCATATATTATGTTATTAATTTACATATATTAATTAATGTGTTTTAATTACAAATAAAATCATATCTACGATAAAAATGTAATTTCTTTTCTCCCTTCTAAACACATTTCACTTTCAGATTAATTTATTTAAAAAGTTTGAAAGAGGAAATGTTATAGAGTGACCGTCACGACGAATTGCGGGATCTAGAAATGAATCGTTGGAAATAGATCGGCAATTTTCAAGGCACACGCTCGGGAGCGCCCTCAATTTTGACACTTCATCGCGAGAACGAGAAGATCCCCTCGTTCCCGAGGGATGATTCTCCGACGATGATGACACGTCAGGCTAACGGGTGCGGCATTGCGAAAAATTCGCTCCGCGGATGGCACGGGCGTGACTCACGCGCGACGACGAATATGCTTTAATTAGAAACCCCGTTTAATTTTTGTCAGCTCGAGCGACGAGGAGCGAAGTGGCCTTAATTTAGAATCCACGTCGCTCCGTCATAAAAGTCCGCGATTAAACGCGCGAGGACCGGCACTTCCCTTCCCCTCTCCCCACCCCTGATGACGATAGGCCCGGGAGAAAAAAAACGCGATAGATTGGGAACAAATGGCCGGCGATAATTGGCAAAATTAACCCTTTGCGTATTTGTTTGTTTTCTTCCAACGACACGCGCGGCGTGTCTATTAACTTCTCCATCACGTTTAAACGCGATCGAGTGACGCATATGTTTATCTTAGGGAGGCGACATTTCGCCGGAAAGTCGTTTAAAAATACGCGAATGGGGATTACCGTCCGCACATGTGCGGATCCGGCACGTCGGACGTGTGTTCCTTTCATTTCCGAGGAATAATCGAAAATACACCGACCGCGTGTTGTAAAACCGGAATGGGGTGGGGGGGGGATTCTGCGAAATGCGAATGAATCGAGGGAAGCTCGCAATATTAGATATAACTTTTTAACGACGCGGACATTCATCTCAAAATCGCTGCCGACGCGCGAGCATTCCGAGCGAGCGTAGGCTTCGCGTTCACGCTGGCACACGTTCGTCGCGCCGCTGATTGCAGCGGAACAAACTTGTTAATTAAAAGCAATATTATCCAGAGAGTACGTTAATAAAGCGCGCCACACTTATCGGGAGGCTCCCGCGAGTTTCCTTTGTCGGAGCGGAGATTTCCTGAAGAACGCCGTAGGAGACGGCCGCGTCGTGTACGCCTCTCGGATTAATTGCGACTCCTACGGTCGCGAAGTTACTAATGATGCTCGTTAAAAAGCATTCAAGTCCGCAGCGAGTTCGGCACTTCGACGACAACGTCGACGAGCCCGAAAACTTCGGCCGAAGTTTCGGTCGGGGAAAGAGGCTCGTGAGGAGTTTCGCTCGGGGAGAAACTGAGTTAGCTCTCGTTCTCCCTCCCTCCCTCCGTCGCGGGCCGAAGGAGTTAACGGCAACGGCAACGAGAAGGGAGTCGCGTAACTGTGTTGCCGCAAGGAGCGGACGAGGAGAACGTGGCGTGTATCTTTTTCAGCGAGCATTTACAGCGATTGTTCGTCCGCCGTGTCGAGCGGGAAATGGAAGATTCCCTCTTGTCATCGTGGACTCGACGACGACGACGACGACGACGACGGTCCTTGTTTTCACGCGAACTTTCCTCCAACGCGACGACACGTCGCTCTCTCTCTTTCTCCCAACGTGAGACTGCAACTCGGTCCCGCTCGACATTTCCTCGTCGACGCAGGGAAAATGTTCTTACACAATTTCGTTCCCCTCTGTCATAATCGCTTTAGCCTTTTAAAGTGATTTTCAATCAATATTCGTTATTACATCTTCATTTCTGCAGGGAGAATGCTCTTATAATTTCGTCCCCTCCTTCACGATCGCTTTAACCTTTTAAAGTAATTTTCGCTCGATATTCGAGACGATTTTCATTCGGCGTTACATCTTCATTTTAAGGCGACCTCGCCCAGCAGAGTATCGATCAATCTGTAGAATCACCCGCGAATCCAAAGCTCTCGCTGTCGTGAAGAAATTTTTATTACGATAAGAGCGTCGGAAGGATACAATTATGGGGTGAACGTTGTGGTCGACGGGGGATCGACCTAGATCCCGAATTCGTCCGATAGTTCTCCGGTTGGGAGCGATGAAAAACGGCGGGGTAGAAAATGTGCGTGCGTGCACCGGGGGAGGGTGCGGCTTTTGTAATATACCGAGACAACCTAAATCCTGCTGAATCTATAGTCACGGATTACACTACGGGAGAAAGAGGGAGATAGAGATTTTTTGATTGAAGTTTATTTAGCTTTCTCAACTATTATGCTTTACATAATAGGTTTACATACATGCTTCGTTAACATCCGTTTAAATACATCAATTCTTTCACAACTTTTAATTTCTGCTGGCAAGGTATTGTATAATTTTACGCCCTCGTAATACACGCTTTTTTGCGCACTTTTAGTTCTAACGAATTTTATTGCGATAGTCCCTTCCTGTCTTGTTTTTCTTCCATTTTCATTACTAATTACTTCTAGTCTATCCCTTAAGTAATTTGGCGCCAAGTTGTGTAAAATCTTAAATATAAATATACATACATTATAGTGTAGTCTCTGTTTTATAGACATAAATTGCAACGCTTGTAACATATGTTCTTTTTTGGTGTATCTATTACATTGTAATATTACTCGCATAACCCGATTCTGTGCTACTTGCAATTTATTTAATTGCGTTTCTTCCATATCTACCAGTAGAGACCGGGAGAGACCGGGAGAGACCGGGAGAGACGGGTAGAGACCGGGAGAGACCGGGAGAGACGGGTAGAAACCGGGAGAGACGGGGAGAGACCGGGAGAGACGGGGAGAGACCGGGAGAGACGGGGAGAGACGGGGAGAGACCGGGAGAGACCGGGAGAGACCGGAGAGACAGGGAGAGACGGGGAGAGACGGGGAGAGACCGGGAGAGACGGGGAGTGACGGGGAGAGACAGGGAGAGACCGGGAGAGACGGGTAGAGACCGGGAGAGACGGGGAGAGACCGGGAGAGACGGGGAGAGACCGGGAGAGACCGGGAGAGACCGGAGAGACAGGGAGAGACGGGGAGAGACGGGGAGAGACCGGGAGAGACCGGGAGAGACCGGAGAGATAGGGAGAGACGGGGAGAGACGGGGAGTGACGGGGAGAGACCGGTAGAGACCGGCAGAGACGGGGAGAGACAGGGAGAGACGGGGAGAAATCGGGAGATAGAGAGAGATGGAGAGAGAGAAAGATATGCGGGATACGCGTGAGCCCCAAAATGTGTGGGCGATGAAATAATTATCTATCAGTTGCGCGACCAATAGTACACACAGTAGTTCAATAGCGCCTGTCGCAACGGCCGAGCAAATAACGCTCGTATAGAGCGAATGAGTAGCAAAGAGCTTCTGTATTACTGCGTGGAACCTGTCAAAGCGATACTCTCCCGATTTTGATTGTAAATTCGACGAATGTATCGATTACGTTCGAACGTTTGATGATAACACGGATCACAGGGCTCACAAATAACTTTACTTGTAATTTTAAAGGAAAATCATATTTGATAATAAGCCGAATTGTAAATTAGCGTAATTAAATGCATAATATATATTTAATATTCAAATTAAATACAATCTACCGAAAGTATCGTAATTTTAAAAAATTGTTAAAAAAGTATTTACAGTTATAGAGAAGTTATTAATGGTTAACTGTTCCGCATTTTTTCCTATAAATATCGACCATTTTTTTCCTATAAAATAACTTTGAGAAAGTAATTTTATATTACAAAAACTTTTCTACAATTTTAATATACCTATGTTTAATTTTGCAAATGATCCGTAATTAGGACTCGACCCATAGCTGGAACCGTTACTTTACATATTACATTTGCGATTTAATTCGTTAAAAGCAACACTTTTCGAACTATAATTCAATCTCATCCGTTGTTACTCTCGTATTAAACCGCACTTATTCGCCGAAGAGTATTACTCTAATATGCAAGAGCCGTAAATTTTAATTTAAACGGCATCGATCTCCGTAGTAATTCTGAAATTAGCTGCGGGGTCCTCGCTCTATCCGCGCCCCCGGTCGCGCGGTCTCCTCGTCCATTTTTTACTGCTCAATTTATCGCGAACGGACGACACGGTGGAATGTAAAACTGCGCTCTCGATCGGAAGCGAATCCCAGACCCGGGACGAGTCGTCCCGGAGGACCTCGGTATGGCACGAAATTTACATTTTCATCATCTCAGGGATTCCGCGCCTTTTATTATTCCATCGTCGCGATATGTCCTTCCCGCGATATCCGTCAGCGGAATCCGCGTCGTACGCGCCTCGCGGCGTAATTCAAAAACAAAGACCGCCACGATCAGCGTACATATCGCGGAATAATATTTACGCTTCCTTCGCCAGAATGCGACATTTTTCTCTGTAAAACGCGGAATTTGCTTCGCGCAAAAATTGCTTTCCAAATGCGTCGCGGAATTTCCCGGCAATATCGTCCCTCTTGCTGGATACGTAAGCTGCGAATACTTTTGCGGTTTACGTAACGTACTTTTTTAATGTATATTTCCGTGTATTTAATTTTTGTCATATTCAGTAAATCCGTTGATTACGTGTGCATTGCTATATTAAATAACAAATATTATTTAATATTTTAGCCGCGGAATGCAACTGTGTATAAATTTTTCATCCAAATGCTAATTCCAGTTCAGTAATTCTAGTCTTTTGTTCCTTAAATTTTAATAGCTTGAAATAACATTTAATAATATTTTGTTTACGTTACACACAAAATAATATTATTCCAACTCTCTGCAAATCTGTAAAGTGATAAAAGGAATTTTTATAATTTTTAATTTTGTGAGCTTTTAATAGTATTAAAAATAAATGACAGGATGATTTTCATGTTTTTTTTAAGTAGCAACTTAAATTGTCCACGAAAAGGATATTATAATCTAAGAACTAAAATAAAACTAAAGTATAAGTCGAAGTAAAGTATATCACTGAAATGAAATGTATACACTGAGAAAAAAATGTTGTTAATTTAACTAAATTTCCCAACTAAATTAAATTTTCTCTATTCAAGTATTTATGTATTTCAATTATATTTCAATTAACTATATAAAGACTCGAATTAAAATTTGTGCATTTAAGTTAAATGCATGAATTTTTGAACTGACAAAATTTTAATTTATTTGGAAAATTTTGTCAAATCAACAATATTTTTTTCTCATGGTAATATGCTGTAACGAGATGGAAAACTCGAGGGAAGAAAGAACAATTCGGCGATACAGTATAACAGTGCTGTAAAGTTTCGCATACGAACGGAAAGAAGCGCGATTGCAAGTGGGAACTACGCAGGAATGCCTCCCTTTAAAGTGGCTATAAACGTTTCGCGGGGACATTTTCAAGTCGCGTCGGCTGCGGTTCGGAATGGCCTCGTGTAATTTCGTCCGCCAATTTCAACTTTCATCGTTTCCCGCAGTCGCTTATATTCCACGCTTTATGTCACCGTATCGCGTCGTGTCTGCCGCCTTCAGCGAACAACTTTTCCGCGCGCTCTCTCAAGCTCCACTCTCGGCTCGCTCGCGAGCCGCACGCTGAATTTCTCACGAGGCTCGAAGGTCGGGAAAATTCGGTCGAAGCCTCTCTCCCGGCAGACCTCTCACGAGATGCGTGGCTGAAAGCCAGTGCGGAACGATCTGCATAAGGGGTCGAAGAGGGAAAAGAGAAGGGAGGGAGAAGGACGGCCCCCGAGGGTATGCATTTTCCTTCATTTTATGGTCTCTCAGCGAGAACAAGGTCCAAACGCGATCCCCCGGAATCACATCTTCGCAGTTTGTACCGCGTGTGTTAATATTTCACGTCGGAAAGCCCAACGTAAGGGTGGATAGAGCCGTAATAAAAACAAAGTTTCGTACTTATACTCGACATTAAATATGACCTGACTTTAAGTTTCGATATATAACTTTAAGTTTCGATATATAACGCCGTGTATTTTCACGTCAGCTACACGTAACGTTCGAAATCGAGCGGGGCGGCCGATATAATACGTTCAGAATTAAACGCGGCGTACGATCAAAAATTAAAATCGTTGCATAAGCGATAAATCACGGCAGGATTGGTGTTGCGTGAAGAGACTGAAATATCAAAGATCGTCGCGGACGCATCGAGACGACAGCACGAATGCGGAAACTTTCCACGCAACGTAAACTAAGCCTTAAAGGTGAACGATAAAAAATAACGATAGTGACATTGCGCTTCGGAGGATTGCCGAAGTGCCGTTCGGTATGGAAACGGACCGATATTGCAATGCAAAGTGACAACCCTCGCGATTCCCTTCGTCGGCCGATGGCTCTGAAAAATTCATACAACTCACCCCCGCGCCGCGTGCCGCGATTGCAACACAGAGGCGAAAAATATTGCGCGAGGAGGAAGAGTAGGAGGAGTGCACAAGAAGGGTGGAATTATTGTTGTCGAATAATAGAATAACCGGGCTCTCCCGCGGGGTACATACTGAAAGCGGCCTTAAATGCCGACGAACACGATCGGCGGAAGGAAAAAGAGGAAAAAAAAAAAACACAGCGAACGACCACCGCGGAAGGAGAGAAAACTTTTCACATCGCGCCTCCATAAATGGCGCTTCGTTAAAACGAAAGGAGGGTGCGAATTCTTTTTCGCGTGCCCATCCCCTTGAGCCATTTTCAGGGCAACACCCCAAGCATTTATCACCCCGTTGCCAGGATATCGCGTTCGCCGGCGCTGGCGTTGGCGCTCGCGAGCGAGCGAGACTCGTGACGATGCAAATTGTATCAATACATGAAACAGTTATACATCAAGGAACAGTTATACATGTGAATGATCGGTTAATTTTAGCGAGCCAAATTTAGAGTATCATTCACCAACTTCCAGTTTCTAGTTTTTAGTATTTAAATTTTGATAAATGGAGCTATGCACCGAGAGAAAAAAATAATTGCAGTAACCATAGCATCATTATATTTATATACATTATTATACCTAACTATATTTTTGTAGAGTTATTCAGTAATATAGTTTGTTTAAACTATATTAAAGTTCTCATAATCATAATATTGGTCTATACTTACGATATGGTTGTCATAACCAAAATGGAGATTTTTGTATAGTAAGTCGTACTATAAAACAATCATTATTATAAGATTATTATTTTATCCATATTATAGTAGTAATTGCTGTAAAAAAGATATTCCTGATTATAATTATTATTCTAAACAATTGTAATAGTTATAAATATCAATATTTTTTCTCAGTGTGACAAAATAAACAAATATAATTTCTGCACCAAGAAAAAAAAATAGTTGCATTAACCATTTATAGTTATTTTTGACCGTAACAATATTTTTATAGTTAAATTAACAATATAAATTATAGTTAACTTAACACCATATTATTGTTACAATAGCTATAACATTTGTTCATATAACCATATGTATGATTAAACGTGCCATAATTGTGTATGGTAGAAATTATTATAATTTATAGTAAACTATTTAGTTTATAATAAAATTTTTACACTGTTTGACACAACTATACATGGTTATTTACACTAACATTATAGCAATAATAACTATAAAAATAATATTTGCAACTATAATTATTTTACTATGCAATTATAGTTGCAAGTACTAGACACTTTTATCTCAGTGTGTACTCTCGTAGAGATAGCATTTGCAAGAGGGAAGAATTATAAATCTAATATTACAAAGCGGAGTTGACATTAATAAACTTAGACGGATTAAAATAGAAGTTTCCCAGCGAGGCGATGAAAGATTAATACGTAAAAGCGGGATCGATAAAACTATCGGTCTGTTCCACCAGAACGATGTGCTCTTCTTGACGCTTCCGGGACGGAAGGGAAAAAAAAAAGGAGACTGTATATCAGCGGCTGGAAACTGGGACATCCGGTGTTATCCGGCGCGGCTCGGAGAGATAGAAACGCGAGAGTACGTCTCGCGTCGGAACATACGACACTTTTGCGGGGCTCTGCTAAAAGCGCGGTGACACCTTTAATAAACTGTGGCGGAGTCGGACTTTACGTTCTCTTGGATTTATCGTTAACGTTCCACGCGCGTGCGACGGAGAGCGAAGTCACGAAAAATCCTTTTACCACGGTCTCGTGTAATTGCACTCTACGCTGCCACCTAATTACTCGCGATTGCGCGTCGCGATGAACGTAACATTGTAAAATTAGAGTGCGCGAGCAGCCTTTAGCGGATTCGCAGGTGGCCGAGGGTCAAGCTTTCAACTCGAACTAACGCTCGCGCACGCACATTTCCCCGATGCGCTCTCGCGCGCGTCATTAAATTCGAATTGAAATACGCTTACGCAATCACCTTTCCCGCGGCGGAAGAGCAAAGCGCCGGCCAATGAGAGGCGCATTACTGCCTCTTCTCCAAGCGGACTGTAAATGGTCGCGATGTAATGGAACGATGATAAAAGGAAATGCGCTCGTCGCGACTGACGCGACGCTGCCAGTCGCGATTTATCTTTCGCGAGAACGCACGTCCAAGGTCCCTCCGTACGGGAGGAAAGATTGGTCCGCATTGAGTTTACTGCCGATATTGGTATTATCGTTTCTCGAATTATTTATAGAATGATCGATGCGTCCTATTTAACCCCGGACGGCAGAAAACAGTATCCGACACGCGGAGCCCTTTAACTGCAAACGGAGGATTTTATCGGATTCCCGTCCGTTATCGTAAAACGCTAATTTTGGATTCGGACATGTAATCCGGAAAAAAGTTCAAACAAGAGAAAATATCGAAAAAGATACGAGAAAAATAAAATTTTAATTCTAGCCCCAGTTATTCTCCAAATATATCTTAAATTTCTTAATAATCAAGATTTCAACGAAAATAATTCCTGATACGTATTTGGTATACGTTTTTTATCATGAAGATATATGCACGACTGAATAATACGATCAACAGAATTCACAGCATTATACCTGCAATATAGGCGGCGTCTCGCATTTTTCTTTTCTTCAGTTTCGAAGAAGGCCTCGCGATATCTACCGCCTGCGGTTCTTTGAAATGAAAATTTTGCTTATAGTATTTAAATTTAATTAATGAGACCCAAGCGCAATCCACGGGAACCAGAGAGCAAACCGGCGCGTCCTTAGCGAACGCTTTTCATTACGCTCTCTTCTTCTTCCGCGCGTTTAATTGAATTCGCGAGCGAGAAGCCCACGGTGAAAGGGCGTAAATTCACGGGGCATTCTCTCCGGGGCTCCTCTCCTTTGAGAGTGCCAGCCAATATCACCGGCGAGAAATGCATTTCCGCAGTCGTGGAACCGAGAGAACGTGGCCTCCCGAATTTTTTTCACCCTCCCCCTCGCCGTCCCGGACGGAGTCGTAAATCGCCCGCTATCGCGAGCTATCCGATGTCGGAAACGCCGGCGAACAACACGGAAATCGAGCCGCCATCGAGCCGGCGCGATTGCCCGCGAAGTTTTAAACCCCTTTCGGGGTGGCCAAAGCTGCCCAAAAATTAATTTGCATTCCGCCCATCCGATAATCTCCCTCCTCCTCTCTACCCCGCGCGCGTCCCCCGTGCGTTTCTCTTAATCCTCCCGTGCTCGATCAGTCATGCAGCTCTTTTTTCTCCGCTTTTCCTCCTACGGTTTTCCTCCCTTCCCCTCCTCAACCCCTCCGTCTCTCTTGAGCCGCATCAATTCGCCGTCGTGGGCAAAGAGCCAATCGTTTGCGGTGCAATTTCATGCGGATTGACGCAGAGTCGGGAGAGCTATACCTGCACGTCGACGGAAAAAAGAAAAATCGTCTGACGCGAAAGGAGTGGGGGCGAGGGAAAGGGAAAAGAATTACACAGAGAAGAGAGCCACGGCGACCGACGACGTCGGGAAAGTGATTGCGTCTTCTTGAGGGACGGCGACGATGTACCGGGAAAAGAAGAGCCGGAGGCAGAGAAGGAGAGTCGATCGGTTTCTGGAAATGCTAAGAATCCCCCTCCCCCCATCCCCTGGTCGCCGTCGGTTGATGGATTATTCCAGGTAGATGGATTTTGCAAACATCACGGTGTGTTCCCGGTTTCTTTTAGCTTCACCACCGAAAGTATAATAATAACTTACGCCGTCCTATGGAAATGAGAACATCGCTCGCGATAATTGAGTGATAATAAATGCATAAGCTGTCAAGCATAAAGAAGATGTATGCTAATCCGAGAAATACGAGCTGATGAAAACTGAGATAGGACCTCATCATCAAAATTTTATACGCTATTTTGATTTGCCTCTCTCTCTCTCTCTCTCTCTCTCTCTCTCTCTCTCTCTCTCTCTCTCTCTCTCTCTGTCTCATCTCTCTCTGGCACAATTTTTTCCTGAGGAATAAATCTCGAGATAAGTAAGTTTCAGTCTTATGAAAAATTTACGACAAAGACAGGAAACTTGGACATCGCGCGCGTGCACACGCGAGAACCTTTCGTAAGAAAATATTTGAATCCCGACGGACGAAACGCACGCAGAGATTGGATGTAAACGATGTTAATGAACGCGTTAATTTTTTTCCGACACGGACGATGCGAGTGGAACGAGGAAGCAGACATTACATATTCGGTGGCGATCCTTCCGTTTCTTCCTTTTGCACGGATCGGGGGAGAAACGAAAATAAACGATAAAATATAAAACATCCAAAGACAATAGCCAGGGTTCGGGTATGAGGTGCACCCTTTTTCTAACGCGTCGCTTTCAGTAATTTCATTCAAGCCCGTCCAGGATATGGGAGCCAGGACCCTCGTATATTGAAACTGTATTGTCCATTCATTCAAACCTCGCTACAACCCCGCGCCACAAAATAATGCAGACGATACTTTGTTGTTTTTTTTTTTATCAGTGCCACCGCGGAAAGAATGACGTCGCAGACATTACCGTCCGTTGCATCTGGTGCTTCCACGAAGGAATTTTAATTCGCCATCCGCCACTTTCAATTCCGCGTTTTTATTGTCATCTGTCTAGCCACGAAGTATAAATATCACATTTGAAATTTCATTGGGCATCATGGGCATAAATGGGCAAATATTCTAAAAGTTGATAAAATATTTCAGAATACTTTCCGCGTTAAAGAATAAATCTGTTATAATTAAATAAAGGCAGTTGAAAAATTTTATTAATATATAAAATAAAAATAATTAAATAATAACAAGTTAGCGCAGAATCGATAACGTGAATAACACAGTTTAGAAAAGAGAGGAGAGAGAGGGAAAGAGTAAAGAGAACGTTATTTTTGGAAATTGTAAAAATTTGCACAAATATTATTACGCACCAAGATCTATTTTAACCGAAAGATGTTCTTCTTTGCTTAAAAATAATTAAATTCTATTGTTTTCTTGCAAGATATAATTTTTTTATTAAATTAAATCGCCATACTTTTGGCCTTATTAAATGCTTGTAAGTTAGAATAATATATTCTATCAATAAAATTGTTAAGATCCCCCAAGTTATCATCACTTAGGGTTTTCGACGATAGATCAACGAAAAAGAGCGATTGATGTATTAACGGTGCAGTATTGAGCGTGACGAATTGCCCGTAAGGGGCATTAATTCGCGTGAGTGCGGATTCGAGTTCTGTTGAATCTTGGATTATCCAGCCAACGTGAAATGGCCCGAGAATAAATTCAAGATAATCCCGCTGTATCTCGTCGTTAATTTCCGTCTCGAGTGTGCGATTTGGCGGCGATCGAGACCGATATCATACGAAATCGAAATAAAGGAGGTAATCGAGCTATAATTGATATTGCAAGTCCGGAATGGATGAGCATTAATCTCACAGAATAAGTCCAAATTGTTGTAATCTCTCCTTGTATTAGATTGAATAACCTAAACCTCGATGATATATATCTCGTAACGTAATCCGTAAAATAATTTCTGAATTTACCTCTATCGTCTTTCCTTATCTTAGTTTCATATTTCAATAAAATTATCTTTAAAAATACCTAGTTGCGTTATTACATCACGTATACATTTTATATCTTGTTATACCAGATATCAATTTTACAAATAATAATAACGTATATAATAATATAAATTACAACCGCCGGTGTACTGTGTAACGGTATATCGTGGGTACGAGAGGGAGGGGGGAGCGGGAAGGAGGCAAATCGATCTCGGGGCAGACCGAAACGGAATTTACATCTCGCCGATATCACGCTTATGGCCAATTTAACCAGTCGTAACCATCCGCGCCAGGTGTTCGCTGGCAGTCGATAAATATAATCCACCCACACTCGCCCACTTTCCGCCACGATAGAACCACGCGAGTTCCTCCGGAGTCGAAATAAAATCAGCGTCGTCGTCATACTCCACCCGCCGAAACGGCATTGTCGTGGAGCGCGCGGGAACTTCCCTTCGGCTCGTATTTTCCGCGATGTGAAAAAAAAAAAATTCTCTCGGCTGTATAACGGGGACTGTAATTTCATTAGAGGCCGTCGGCCTGGCCGGTAGCGGCACCCCCGACGACAAGGTAAAATTCGAATTTCCATACCGAGTGTGGTGGTTACGCGCGGTAAAGCCTTTAGTGGCCAAATTGTCTCTCTTGCTCTCTCTCTCTCTCTCTCTCTTTCTCTGCTTCTATTTCTCGATGCTCTCGGCGAATGAACGAACATGCCGCGATACAGAGCGATCAATCAATTCGTGCGAGTGAATCAAAGGTTGAAAGGATCGTCAGAGTGGAGGTTGTCAGCGAAATATTTTTTGGGCCAAACGCGTGAAGAGATACAGACTTAGATAAATGTTGAAGACGGTATTAAAAAAACGAAAATTAAATACTCTTTTCGTTTTATATTTAGCAAGAAAAATCCCGTGAGTAACACAAAAGTGTTATGTAAAAAATTAATATAAAACACTTATATGTTAACACTTTAATATAAATTGGAAATAAATTGTGGAAACACATTTTTAAAATTAATATTTATGTAATGAATTAACACGTATAATTTATTTATTTACCTTAGAATTAATATTTAAAAAAATCTTAGTTTTTTATGTTACTTTTTATCCAATTACTCAAAAAGTATAATATTTTAACACTAATTAAAAAAAAAAAGTTAAATATTAAAATAATAAAATCGCATCGTGTTAAACTGACATTCTGACGTGTTAAAAATTCATCATAGAAATATTTACAAAGGGTTTTAATACAAAAATACAAAATACTTTCTATTAGCTGGTAATTTCATCCGGCCTGTTCTGTATTAGTTATTCCGTAGAGGTTTTATTCGGCTATTGTAATACCGCTTGTGTGATTGTATACAATTAGGGTTAATATCAACGAATGGATTTCAACTTCAATGAACTGTCAAAACTTGCGTCATTCATAGCGGACAATAGAGAGAATCGGGACTTCGATGAGTTGTTTTCGCGAAGTCAGGACACTCCTCCCTCCCTTCCTCCCTCGCCGCGTTCGACAGTCGCGATCAACGCGAGAAACGGGAGGAGGGAGGTAGGAAAGCGCAGGGGGTTGGAAACATATGCGGCCAAGTAGCCAAAAGGGTTCGATTGAGCACCTCTGTCAGTGGCGGGGCAATGGTGGTCGTCATGGCAACCCTCGGAGCTCTCGCCCCCAGCCAACCCCCAGATCTACAGGGTGTCCAGATCGATGCAAGGAGACGTAACAATCGTCGCATCGGTTCGAGAATCGGCCTAGAGCGATTTGATGAAGAGAGAGAGAGAGAGAGAGAGAGGAGAGAGAGAGAGAGAGAGAGAGAGAGAGAGAGAGAGAGAGAGAGAGAGAGAGAGAAAGAGAGAGAGAAGATCCCGTCGCACCGGCTACCTACCCTGTCGTCGTTTCATGTCGGACATACCTCTCGGCCTTTTGTGCGAGAGAGGGACGCCTATCCTATCCTTTTTACTTTTATCACGGGATTGCAAGCACTCATCGCGGAAGTGTCCGTCGCGTGGCTCGTACATTATGACAAAACGAAAGGACGTAAAGTCTCCGCGGGATAGAGAAAATGGCGATAACATCTGTACAATACGAGAAATTGAATTACTTGACATTTTTCAAAAAGTCGACTTCGCAATTAAATTAAATAGATATACCGATATCTATTAAACCCCATATCTAGTTTCTATTATCCTCATTAAAATTATTATTAATCTAATTTTTACCCTAAATTAGAACATGATTTTGCAACTATTAGCAGCTTTCACTTCAAAATATCTAATACGAAATATCTGTTATTTCGTATAAGACCGACGCTTAAGGGGACGTTATTCCTTTGGGGGCTATAAAATAAATTATTTTTTTTCCTCGTGCCTTCTCATTCCCCAGCCTATCGTTCGATTTCCTCTTAACGAGCGGATTTCATCTGTCAATTTGCCCTCTTTCTTTTCCTGTATTAGTGCGATGTAGTTGTGCTGAATCGCGAGTGCCGTCAAGCAGAAGCGTCCGCTGTTGAGTTTATCGAACGACCGGTCCGGTTCAGACGGGCGGGGGTGGCGTTTATCTTTCCGGGAGGGTGCACTCCCTTAAGGCCGTTCCGCGGATGACGCCGAATGTACGCTCGCGTAAAACGCGATTTATTTCCCACCAAATAGAAAGGGTTGCGTGTCTCGTAACGCGAATTCCTGGACGACACGGAATCTTTATTCAAGAGCCAAAACGACCGCTCTTCGACGATCGCTTTTAGGATCGGGGTGGCTGATTTGTGAAAGAGACGGCCCATCCCCAGTCGTAGGGGCGCTGTAATCCAGTAACCGGCGGCGAAAGGGCTTTCCTTAGATGCTTTCTAGACGAGGACGATGTGAAAATTGGACGATGAACTTTCCGTGATCGTTCGAAACTGCCAAGGGGAAAGTATTCGGTAAATTCGGGGTATATTCGTCAGAAGCTTGCGGGTTCTTATGTAGCAAGTGGTAAGCCAGATATAATATTTGTCTACATTATTTCTGAACTATGTGGAGAAATTGGTCGTAAAAAAGTTTCGAAAAATATAATAAAATTATAAATTCTCGTTCAGGAATTCGAAGATAAACTTTCAACAAAGCTTAAAATTGTTAAATTAATAAACGTATATTTGAGAATCAATGCTCAATGAATATTTTTTCGAAATTAAGTCCCTATTAAATTCAATAAGTATCATATTAAACTATTTCTTACTTTCTCTCACATATCTCAATAAAATCTCTAGAAGAAAAAAAATTACGATTGCGAGTTATTTAGTATATTTTAAGTCAAGATGAGTTTATTACGACGCGACGTACGTTCAAATAAATTTTTCACAGGCAAAAGTAAATCGACATCAGACATAAACCCAAACTATAGCGAAGAACGTCTACAGAAGATCGATGCCGCGACAAGACTTCGGGGCTGATTAATGAGTGCTTGGAGAGCAGTTAACGATCCGGAGAGGATAAAGAGAGGGTTGCTTCCTGTAGCAGATGCAATTTTCAAGTACAATGTTCGTGAATCGGCCATAATATCATATCAGAACAAAATTTTTGGTGTGTTATAACAGTCAATTAATAATGGTTTAATTTAAAATAACTGCTCGATTACACGAGAGATTTTTCAAATATTTACATTTGTTAATTTTAATTTAAAGAGATTTTATTTTGTATAATAATTTTTGGTGTGTTATAACGATCAATTAATAATGATTTAATTTAAAATAACTGCTCGATTGCACGAGTTTTTTCAAATATTTACATTTGTTAATTTCAACTTAAAGAGATTTTATTTTGTATAATAATTTTTGATGTGTTATAACGGTCAATTAATAATGGTTTAATTAAAAATAACTGCTCGATTACACGAGAGATTTTTCAAAAATTTACATTTGTTAATTTCAACTTAAAGAGATTTTATTTTGTATAATTAAAAAAAATGTTAAAACTTCACATATATTCATATAATTTACAAAATTTCTGTTATAAAATGTACACAATTTATTTATCATATTATACTGTATTATATAAATTATAATATATGTTACATATCAGTATTAATTTACTTTGACTTATTATTTTTCATTACTCTGACCTAATAATTTACCCTTTCCCATTTTTATTTGCTATTTTTATTTGCATTAGCTTCGAAAAAGTTGTTTCAAAGCTCGAAATACATCGAACCGGAATATTAAGAGCAGAAAAATAATGTAAATGATGTAGAAATATCGTACGCGGAATATTTAATTTTTCGTCGAGTAAATATTTAATTCGGCCCCGCTTCATTGTCGAATATTCTCCGCGGCATTGGAATTTCTCTCGCGATAGAATATCGATGGCGGCAGACGCGTTATCGCGCTCACTACAGAACGTAGTACTACAGAAATTCGTCGACGGATTTTCAAGGCAATTATTTATCGGCGTCGGTACAAAGGAAAAATAGGGGGAAAAAAAGCGGGCAAACTACCGGCCGGCATGACAAATCGCTCGGTGAATCGCTTCGTGTTTGTCCGGACTTATAATTATCGACGCGCGGAAAAAAAAAGGCAGAATGGCGAGGAGGAAAAAAAGGGACACCAAGCACGTGACGCGTCGTCGACGAGACAAAGCCCAATCGCGATTAAAATTGTTAATTTGCGCGCGTGCACCGCAGCTGCGTCATTCAATCATGCTTTTTTTTTTTTTTAAATCGACCCCTGCAACTTTTGAGTTCTCGGTCGGCTTTGCCTTCTCTCGTTCGTATCGTGGTGAAATCAGGGAGAAGTACATCGGAAACGTTTTGTCGCAATTAACAGTTCAAGACGTTCATTAAAGGGCAATCGGTTTCGCGGAGTATCGATCCGCGAAGGTCAACATCCCGCTGATTTTCGATGAGCTCTCCGTCGCGTATACGTAACGTGAAAACCATCCGAGCTAAATTTATACATGCGATTCTCGGGAAGGGTTCATTAAAGATTCATTGACGGAGAAGTTACTGTCATAACCGATGCGACTTCCCAAGGAGCCCGAGCACGTGCGACGAGCATCGAGTGCATCGGGTGCAGGGGCATGCACACATGTGCACGACGTGGCGGTTTACGAGTATAGACGAGAACGCGAGGAGAATCTAACCGACGAAAGAAAAAGCGTCGTAACTTTTTCAGAAGTGACGCCAGTTTGTCGCCTGTACGTTGCCTCGTTCTCGTCATCGCGTCGTCTCCTCCTTTTCCCTTCCCGAATTAAAAGCCACGGCGGCGTGACAGGAACTCGAACGCGACAATCGCGTTTAAAGTCTTTCCGTCTATCTTATCGAAAAAAAAAAAGAAGAAGGTGAAAGTCCATATTTTCCGAGCTATTACGTAATAGCGATAAAGTAATCGAATCGGTCAATTTAACGATGAGATTAAATTAACACCTTTCTAATCTGCGTTAATTGCCGCAACGCGGAAGAGCTAATTACGAGATGATATTACAAGGCGACGACAAGTGGGAAGCGCGGAAGTAATTAATAAACCTCTAACGAGGTTGGACGTGGCTGAAGATAAGCACAGCGATGCAGAATGCCCGATAAAAATTGCTGCAACGTTGCACGCGAGAACGAGCGTAGCACCCAGGCGCGAGTCGAGCGCATTGCAGCAGGGGCGGCGGATGTGCGGAGAATATTCTCCAGCCGGGGAGACCGCGGCCAGTCAGGATTTAAAAAAAAAAAAGAAAGGAAATAAACTGCCACGATTGTCGCGCGTTTTTACACGTCACGCTTCTCTCTCGACGGACATGACCTTAGCCTCGCAAATCTCGGAAAAAGGAGAGGAAGAGGAGGAGGACTATTTGCGAGACGCGTTTAATACGATGAACTTAATTCCGGATTCCCCAATCCGGGCTCCTCTCCCCCTCCCCTGCAGCGTGAATCCGCAGACGTGCAAGTGCGAGATTGCTGCACACCTCGTCGCTCGTGCGCTTTTAACGGCTCGCTTCTCGCTGTAACGTACGAGCGATAAGACAAACGTCTCGAGATTACACCGACGTTTCAGTAAGTTGCTCGCCTCGCGAGGAACATTTAGCACCTTAACGCATCGTAACGCGGAGTACAAGAAGAGTTATGCGCGCCAGGAGCTTTCTACGTGCGTTTAAAAAATCTAGAGACACTTCTTTTTTGTCAAATATTTGCAAATAGATCTTTATGCGTATTTAAATATCTCAATCATTAAAAAATGACATGTATCTATCTTATCATCCTATCGCTTTGACTTGCAAGACTCTTCGCTAAAACTCGTCGAGAACGCTACCCAGAAATGCAGTCGGAACTATTCGGAACTCCAAACCGTTAATCAACAGAACTCTTTTTCTAAACTACAGAGAACTCTTTATCTCTTCAAAATGAAACGGAAACTCATATCCGAACTACTGAATTTTAATGTGTGGGAGCTAACTTAACACACGCCTTCTTTATATGTCGTCGCATTTGATCTTTGGAATTTAAATCAATAGTCAGTATGACGTTAAAGCTGGAATCAATTTCGCTCTCAAATTAAAGTTGATCTTTTAATCCATTTGTTTTCGTCTCTTCCTCCCTCTCTCTCTCTCTCTTTCGCTCTCTTTGGACGTGTTGATAACAAAATATTGACACATACAGATTTGTATACCTTTAGAAACGAATTAATCTGAAATGCTGCTGGAAAATTGAAATCAAATTGCACGAAACATGTGCGCGCTTTGCGCAATGTTGTTCATTTGTAACACGATCCTGGCAAAGACACGCGCGCCAGAATTATGCAATTTCACAACTATACAGCATGCGGCTATGTCCACTTAATGAGATCGCGAGGATTCTGCTTTAATTGTCAAAACTGGGCGACAGCATACGATTCAGCGGCTTTCACGTTTACTGTAAATTTTGTTATTTCTATGACAATTAAATTAAAATAAGGGATAAACAATTTTATCAAATTAAATTGTTATAACCCTAATTATTAGATGGCTCAATCTATATTGTATGTCAAAAATATTTCAAATTTTCAATTAATTTTTTCATTACGTATATGCCACATTGCGATTGGTATATTTCTTACGAAACACGTGGATTGTCTGCCAAGTCGTTCGATAAACACACTTGGGATCGCGACATAATTATATTCGATCCGCGTGCATGGCTACGGGGATCATGTTACGTATTTTGGGGTGTTGGCTTTGACATTACTTCTGTCAATATTAACGTGTATCCTCCCCCTTGGCGCGTCACGGGATTACATTTCGATGCGTGAGGATCAAAGGCAAGGTTCGTAAGACGAGATAGCTGAAAACCCTCGAATCCTCCCCAAAATGATCAACAACGGCGAAATTTGTATTCAACAAAAATCAATTTCAGAGATACACATCTATCTCCCGGGCTAGATCCCTGAAATAAATCTTCTTATTAAAATAAATGCTTAAAATCAATTAATAACATGCCAATATACCTTGAAAGTGAAACAGACGTTACGTTCCAACTTTGAAAGAGCGAATAACGAATGGATATCTTCTGTCCAGATTATCTTGTTTCCTTTCGCTTCAAGATGCGAAACTTTTTCCCAGCCTTCTGCCACAGTTCGAAAGCATCGACTCACTCGCGAACGACAAGACAGCAGAGGACTTTAAGTGCCCGTAGTTTTCACGTACACAGGGCATGCACGTGGTAAAGATTATTACACCCTCGACTCGGGGAGGAGTTGGACTGTAATCCAACTGCGAACGAACGAATCTGCCGCGGCGGTAGAAGGAAGCGGCGGGAAAATGGGATTAAGAATTTCTCTTTGTGTTGCTTAACAAACTTCGTCAAGTCGCGTACGACGCCCCGGCGTTAGCGGGCACACGAAGTTGCCCCGAGAGTAGATTCGTTCACACAACGGCGAGATCCCCCCGGGGCGATTCGAGACGTCTCTCCCCGAGGGAGGCTCTCCTTTACGGGACACTTAAAAGCATTCCGTTCATTACGGCGCGAGAGCGTTTTCAAAAAGCCAAGGGTAGGTACGCGCGGCGCAAAACATCGACGCGAGATTTAATCACGTATTTGCGTAAAAGTACAAAGTACGTACGCCATGTACACGCGAAGCACCCTGGAAAGAGCTCCGGCGATTAAACGTAAAAAATGGGAGCCGGGAGATATGAGGTGCGAGAGACCCCTCCCCCCCCCCCCCCCCGCGTGCCTCTCGTGTTCCGCGCGGCGGGCTTGTAAGAATATTTCATGTCGTTGCGCATCACGCTCGCGGGGATAAATGAATCTCACTCTGCTACTTCCTCCCCTTTACACGGGCGCGCGGTGGATAACTTCGTCGGACTCGCGTCCCCTACCGAAGGCTCTGCTTTCCGTATGGACCTGCTGCGAGTAGATTGCAGTAATCAACACGAAGCCGGCTACATAATTCGCGCTAACTCGACTATTTAGAGGAGCGTTGTAATGGGATTAAGCGCGTGTGTTTCAGCCGCAACCCTTTCGTATCTGCGAACGAACACTCACCATTCGGAGAAGCGAATCTCATTCTTCCCCCCTCTCCCTCCCCCCCCCCCCGGAATCGATGGGAACGAGATGAGAATCCGATAAATAAATCTTCCTAAGAATATTATTATTCCTTCTCCGTGTCCTGTGAGATATCTTAAACCAGATGCAGATAACAAATTGGCGCGCATGTAGGTACGATCTAGCATCGCGGCGTAGATGGGACGAAGATGATACGGAAATTTTCTATGATTTATAAAGGAAACGCTGAGAAAGCCGGATGCAGTTTCGGCTTTCCGCGAATCTAAACTTAATGGACTTTTAATGCGAGACATAGACGCTCCGTAAATTTTCTGTAATACACTTTTGCCACTTTAAACGCTTAAAATTATCATTGTGTTTTCATTCGCGTATGTTCCTCTTTATAATTATTATTATGCGAGCACGATTACTCGATTATTTTATTCGAATGTCTGCAATCGGAGAGTCAAAAACGATCTATCGGGAAAAGCTCGCGATTTTCACAGCGCACAATGGTGGAAGAATTATCGCGGAAAGGGACACCCCTTCTCTGCCGTCGACCTTTATATTATCGAGTTTCTTTGTAGCGCGAGACGAAGAAGAGTTCCCCGGGAAGGACTCATTGTCGTGAGGATACACGAATAATTTCGTTGGAGGTCCTGGCGAGATCGAGGATCCCCGAGGAGACGCGAGAAACCTCCATTGATCTTTCCGATGCGACGAGTTCGACTGTGCTGGCTCTTTCGGATCATAAAAATGAGCACCACTCGAGGCCAGACTCGGAAAAGCGAATAATCTCCTTCGTCGAGTCCGTCGGAGTGGCCTCGAACTCGTTAGCCTAATGTATGCGTTATGCATGATTAATTCATCGGCTCGATGGGCGAGGATGGGACGCGTGGCTCAGCGAACAGACATTGTCAGACATTCGCTATCGATCCAATCGATGTTTTATTAATTTATTATTCGGTTTCAATTGCCCCGCAGTTTTATTGACGGGAATGAGTTTTACAAACAGGCCGGAGATCAAAGGGAGAAATAAATATCTCCATTTTTAACAGACGTCTTAAAATAAAATTGATCGAGAGATAAAAATTTATATCTTCTCGAAGCTAAATTTTTAATAAAGATCGTCCTTAAAAATTTGTTTTTCGAGAACAATTATAAACGCACTTCATTATCTTGTAATTAAATAGATTCGCCGAGTGCGAACGCAGTCGCGATATTCCAATGATTCGTCTGACGGCAGGACGGTCGTGTGCCGCCCTTGTCCACAGGTTGTCGATTTCATTCGACGACGGACGCGTGAAAGCGCGCTGCGCTGCGAACGAACGGCGTGTGATCGATACTGCACGTGTTCGTCAAACGCGCGTGTTACGGACAGCGAATTGGATGTCGGCGCTGAGAGGAATGTGGCTTATTTTCGTTCGTTTAAATCCGATCGAACGCCTCCGCGAGCGCGAGGGTTCGGTCCGTGACTTTCCGGCTTCCACACACTACATCGCACACATCATCATCATATGCTATCGATCTCTCCCCTTCCCCCTTCGGCCGAATAATCGAGACGTCCACCCCGACTTAAAGGGACCGACCGCTCTTCGTCCAAACAAACACTCGACACTCGGGCCCTCTGTAACGAGAGCCTCTCGTCTTTGCTCGCTTCTACGAGCCGTCTACCTCATCGTTGCATAAAGATCGTGCGGACGCAGAAAGCTCTTGCTGTCGAATCGGATTGTGAAACTGTAGGCTAAGGTATTTTCTGTTCAAGTATTTCCTTTTTACTCTTACGTGCGTAGGTAAAAATAATATTTTAAGAAGAAGAAAGTTTACAAAAAATACAAAATAAAAAAACCGGAGAAGGAAACTCAAACATTTTTTTATCAAACGTCAAGAATGTACTGCTACTTGGCACAAATATTTAAAACAAAAATTTGTCACAGTTTCTTCCGCTAAATCGCTGCCGATTCTGCTATTCGGATTTCCAAGATTCTTCAACAAGTACAACCTCATGTGATTCTTTCATTCACCTTGGCTGGCCGTAAAGAAAATTTGAATAAACTCCACAAAGCCTTTAAGACGCGATAAAGCTAAACTCGAGCAACCTACTTTCCTCTCGGTCGAATCAATCTTTCACGCTGTATATGGGAAAAGCGTGAAACCGTCCATCTTAATCCGACGCGCGTCGATCGAGAATCTATTACGGTGTTTATCACACCTGTCTAGATCATTGCCATTTAAGGCGGCATTTATATTCGAGTCCAAGCTGCTCCGCTATTGCGGACTGGCTTCCTTCACTTTATTATTGTCCGCCGCCATACGAGGAACGGTGGCACGCCATTTAACATCTGACGTCTACGTGGAGACGAGAGTAAGATATTTGTCCGCATTCGAGCGACGTCAGTTTCGGTAATAACGCACGATAGGGGGGAGTTCCGAAAGGAGGGTACGCCCGATAAAGGGGCGTCGATAAGGGATTTCTCTGGGAGAGTGCACCCTCCTCGTCGTGGAGGCATCCGGCCGCGAGGAAATTTGAAATGCCACGTCGAGAGGGTCCCCACACGAATCTGATATAATCGGCTGAAAAATGCGCTCTCCAATAGAATAGGAGCGGGGGAAGAATTCTTTTTTTTTTCTTCGGTCTTTTAAAATAAGGGATCACGTTTTTTATTCATTTTTCAAAAAAAAAAAAAAATCCATCAAGTTAATGGTTTTTACGCGAGATACGCCATATATTTGTACTTTTCCAATTTACGGCAGGTGTATAAGATGATCGTGAAAATTAATATTCTTCTCATCGGCAATTTTCTTTCGATTTCAGAAAAAACTGTTTAATAAACATCTAGAAGTACATGAATCGTGTACTTATACACCATAATAATGAAGGGGATGAAAAAGTTCCATCCGGAACGGCGCGTGGCCGAATAGTTTTGCGGTCAACTCTTTCCAAAGTCACTCCGTGAAATATTGCGTTCATAAAATTGCGTTTATAAAATTTCACGGGACAGTAAATTTCGCGGGAATTGAATTCATCGCGACGAGAAAAGTTGAACGAAATCCGAAGTTTCCCAGCGGGAAGGACCTTTCTCTCACTCCCCGCGATCGCGTTTGTGAGTTTGACGATGCATAGTTCCCGGGCCTATTCGAGAGCGAGGGAAGGAGTAAATGATTTAGGGAGCATCGTTCGTGACTTTCGGAGTTCATTACACGACGGAATGGAGCATGGAACATGCGATTGCTGGATTGTTCCACGTGAACTGATCGCGACAATGTCATTAGGATTCCTATCGACTATCCGGAGCCGGAGGCAGAACTCGGAAGCGAATTTACTTTTTGCTTCTGGCAAAATGCGAGCAACGAACTATAGTCGACAAATAAATAGTATTTCGCTACCGTTACATTTTCTCCAATTGTCACGTGGAAATAAACGATAATAATTACGAATATCCGCATCGTATTATCGAAATTATAAAAGTTAAAAATTACTTAAAATTAAATTACTTTAAGATTAATTTTAAACGTCATTACTTATAAATTAAAATGTACGATTAAAAAAATAGATTACTCTAAATACAAAACAATTACAATATAAATCAGCAAATAAATTTATTTGTAAATTAATGTAAAATAGAAAAAAAATGTTTTTTATAAATACCGTTCTTTCTTTTAGCTTTTTAACTAGTTATCGTTTAATTATGTAAATGGCATAAAATATGTTAGACAATATAAATATTAATTGATGTCTTACACCCGAAATATCCAGACGATACTTTCATTAACGAACGGAGAAAGAAAACGTCTTTCGAGGAATCTTTCGATGCAAAATATAGGCAGTTGCAGCCGCAATTGGCTATTAGCCAGAGCGAGAATGATCGAGCGGCCGTCGTTCGCAGAATCGAATAAACCAATTCCTTTGATTCCGGCTTACTATCACGCAAGTGCGATTCCGACCGGCAGAATGGTTTATCAAAGCGTGCGCGAATGGACTTTCATTTGACCGGCAGAATTCCGGTGTTGAGAGAATTCGGAAATCGAGGTATTTCGTGAATAAGCTCGATCCGCACCATCATCGAATTGCCTTGAAGTCCACCGCAAGCGTTTCGGAAATGTGTACTTTGACTTACGCTTCGCCTTTATCTCGCGGCGAGAGAATTACATAAACAGTCTCTTTGTTGTCTCACGACTGAATAGAGCGAACGTTTAAATTACTCGACGACAAAAACTTTCCGCGATCACGCGAGCAGTCGGCGGCATTATCCCGCATACCGATTAACGCCGCTTATTATCTCCGGGGCGCGTTAAAAGCCATTAATAAGAATTAAGGACGACGGGCGAGCGATTAAGGGTCGACGCGGGGATCGGCTCCGAAGGGTCGGCGACGCGCGCCATTGGTACGCGGCTCGTCGTTTTGTTTCGGCGTTCCCGTTTCGGCGTCTCAGTTTTCCCAGCAGCAACAGCAACAGCAACAAAACCGGCGCTGGGGCACCGGTAGCACGCTCGTGAATTTAAATGAAACATTAATCAGGATACGTCAGGGGAAATAGCAAGAGACGCCCCCCCCCCCCTCTCTCTCTCTCTGCCCCCCCGCCAAAATTTGTAGCGTCACCCTCTCTTACGGGGGACTAATTTAAATCAGCCACCCCGTTGCACTCGGCATTGTTGGCGCAAAAACAATGGGACAATCCGCTTTTCGCTCGCCCGACACTCTCTCGTCGGTCTGATTGTTACTGCAAATACCGGCCGGGGCCCCGCACGACAAATTGATAAGCGGCCCGGCACAATGGCGAGTCTTGTGTTAGCCTATATAGCGATTGAATTCTTTTGCGAACCGCTCTAAATAAGAGCAATTGTCAGAATGAATGCGTCGCGCGCTCGTCAAACGTGGAATTCATTTATTTAGCCGCCCGCCGGCGAGACTCCGAGACCGAAGGGATATTGTTCACGGAGAACTCTTTTTCGGAAAAACGGGTGACTTTTTTTTTTCTACGTCAACGCCCGACGACGTTTAAATGCTCCCGAAATGAAGGGAGCTTTTCATTTGCTAAGCGCGACCTGCTCAAAGGACGGACATATACGCCATTTTCAAACGCTCATTTGTCGCCGGTTGAAACTCGCTCTGTAAAACCGGGTCTCTCGGTGACGCGGAATAAATTGCAGCCGACCGACCGAGTGGTATATACGTCATTTGGGAGAGACGCAGCGTTGCGGCGGGGCATAACGCTGCAACGAGACCCTAATAATGATGCGGCCTGGGAAGGGGGGGGGGGGTGAGGAGGGACGGGGATGGAATACCGAGACGAGGAGAAAGCGCTTCGCGATGAAATCCAATGCTCGATAATAATCCCGAGCGAACGGGCGGCACGTTGGATGCACTTTCCTGCTGTGCGATATCATAACAAAGCCTTACATTAGCATCAGCCAACCTCCCTCGTCTTCCATCGATATCAATCTATCCGCGTCAGCGATTATCGATCGCGCTAATTGGTAATCTTTCGACGCATTCACTCTCAATTACAGCTAGACAGTCAAACGAGACGCTGCTCCGCAGTCCTTTCGTTTTAATAACTCTCGTAAAATATTCTCGTACTTCACTTTGCGTTCCCGTGTATTGTATTTAAATATTGCATAATTATAATTATGGTGCCAAGAGAACCCCGAAATATAGAAACAAATGTAAAAAGAAATGATACATAAAGTCGTATTTGCGTGAGTACCCTGTAGGTTATTCTGTAAAATTTATATTTATACATTTTTTGTATTCGCGTTAATGGATTAAAAAATGCAGCATTTGTTAAATACAAAAAATTCTTTTTACAACTGCGGCAACAATAAATATTTTCACAAGGTTTTTTAACTGATAACTGTACGTATATATTTCCGTGTGTATCGCCCTCGGAAGATTAATCTTTCATATGTTAATTATAATGTCGGTCGCGTTAATGAATAAAGCGGCGAATCGCGTAATCGGGCATAATTGCATAATGACCAAGGACTTATTACGATTCATTAGTCTATCTCCTGCCAGAGGCCTGCGTCCCCGTAAATTACGAGTCCGTAACGTTCGAACTGATTCCCATGTGCGACACGTTCTCGTCGGTCCATTAAACCGCATAAGTAGTCCACGAAATGAACCTTATCCTTATACATATAAGACGACAAACTTCAAGGTAGCTCAATCGATCGTTCAGCACGTCAGAAAAACTGCAGTTTTCATATATCTAACAACGTTTAAACAAAGAAAGAAGATACATTAATGGTGTGAAAATATCCACCTAATTTATCCCGACGTATTGAAACAGACATATTTAAATGCATTTAAATTATTAATTTACTTCACGTTCGTTAGTGAAGTATTCAAATGAATTCATTTCCAGAACGCTGGCTCATAACTCTATGTATAATAATCGATTTATAATACACCGCTGATAATAACAAGTAAAAAAATTATTTACCGCATTTTATTACAACTCACTACACCCTCATCTTTCTATTATCCCCGTTTGTGCTCCTTTTTTCCTCTCTCTTATTATGCGCGTGTTTCTTTTTTTTTTTCGTATATCTCTTTTTATGATTTCATCGATGTTGTATCTCGAGAATAGAATACGCGGGTTTGATTACAGGAACATTGCAGGCAGCGTTTTCTACGCTTCCGGAAAAATGTTACAAAAGAGCATTATCGACGTTCATGGAGAACAAGAGAGAGACGGAGAGACTGAAGAGAGGGAAAAAAGGGCTGAGACATATCGCAATTATAGCGCTGGCGTTATTTTCTTGCCGCGGATATGAGAAATAAAATCGCTACGATATATAAAACGGCGGAAACGTGCGAGTGGCTACGCGGTCACTGTGAAGAGGGCGGCCGAAGAAATTCGGATGTATGTGAAAAAGGCGGACACGAGAGAGGAAACACGGTCGCCGGGACCTCTGTAGGTTCACACGGCGCGCAAAAACTTCTCGTATTATGTCGTTTTCGAGCGCGAAATTTCACGTCGGGCGCGATTTTCCGGCGAAAAGTTCGCTAGCGAGTGGCCGCGCGGGAATAGACATGAGAGGGGGGGGGAGGGGAGATAGGAGAAGTTTTATATCCTCGCCGACGAATTTTTAATTCGGCCCCAATGATGAGACTGGAGAACGAACTTTGTAAACTTATATTGTTACGCAAGTTCGAAAAATTTTAATTTGACCGTAATTTTTAACTTGACCAGAGACAGTGTAACATAAAAAATTATATTTACGTCAACGCGAATGTAACATCCTACTGCGTACGATCTAAACTCTTGGAACAACTTATTACATCCTTAACTTGCTTTGCAGAAAGCTCACTGGAGCTCCGACGTTTCTCTTGAGAAGAAAATCTACTTTGAATCGATAAAGAAGATTTATGCGAGCAGCATCCTATATGTGTATAATATAATTTCGTTTCTTTTTTCCTGTAAAAATTATATCGCGCTCTTCATGGCGCGGGAAGAAAAATGTTTTGCTAGAGGACTGAAGAATCTGCCTGCAATACAGACGCGTGTCCGGACTGTCGCATTAAGGCCACGCTTTCGAGGGGGTGGCTTTCGTACAAGTAAATCGCGACAGCTCAGCACTATGAGAAAAGTACGGAGCGAGGAAAGACAGAGAGAAAGAGACCGAGGAAGTCCGAGGGGACCGAGGGATGAGATCTTGAGATCCGACATGCCTTGCCCTCGGTACTCGTGTCTCCTCGCCTTGTAGGAATTTCAGGAGGACTTTGTTGGCTTCTTGTTTTCTTCCTTTCGATCCTCCGTCCCTCCTAAAGCTACCTCCATTTTTCTCGCAGTATTCAATACAGTTACATGGCGGGATTCTGGTTGAATTTGAGAGCCAGCCATTGAAAATTGACACGCGACCATTTTTCTTTATGTCAGGTCAATAATAAATGTACGTAGTAACGTTTAGGGAATAGCACTTTTAAAAATCTTTGATGATAATCTCAAACTTTTTCAAAGCCGCTAATCGATGTTAAAGAAGTTAAATATATTCCTTACAAAGAGGAACGGTAATTTTGTTGAAATAATTAATTAGTACGTCGTTTCACGCGACGTTCACATTTATGATAAATTTGTCTCTGCATATCCAAGCATTTCGTTCCCCCCATTGTCAACCCTTGTCGCACACATCCTTCCTGCGAGATGTTCCCACGAATTATCCATCCCACCCCCTCCCTCTGAAAACGCCCCTTTCCATCCCTCTGCGAAAGTCTCGCTCTCGAGCCAATTGTCTGGGAAGTTCCAGCCAGTATCATATTCTCCTAATAGTGCAACGAGAGATCTGCCTCGTCGGTGGAACGATACAGATAAGGAACGAAGCGCTCTCGCTGGTAACGGACGCGAAAGATTTGTTTTTATCTCGCGCTCTATGGGAAAACGTCGAGTAAGGTTTCCGTCCGGGGGAGAAAAATTACGCTGTTCCGTGCCAGATAATCGCGAGGATCGCGAGGGGATGTGTATTACTCCTGGGAGATGGTAACCTTACTGGAACTATGTGAGAAGGGTCAGGTGCCGTCGCGCCTTCTTTTTACGAGACGAAGGAAGCGACGCGAAAGAGGCTAGACGCTTTATAAAGAAATGAACCCGGATCCGAAATAAAACACTAGGTAAACGATAAATTTTTGCGCCATTAATCTGAGTTTTCGTAGCGAGAGAATATCTGTCGTTTCGTCAAGATTAGCGTTTTGGATTGTACTTTCCTTCTTGGAATTATTCAGACTCAAAGAATTGCAGAAATATTGTTTTTGCGAAATAAATACTTATATTCGCATTTATTAATTAACGTATTACGTATAAGAATCCCTTCCGTGTATCATTTAATGCAAAAAAAAAAAAACACAAGAAAGATATTCGAGCTATTTTTCCCAAATACCTTATCATGCTTATTAGAGCGGGAAAATAAATATTCCTCAATCGCATCCGTCAGTTATAATAAAGACCTCGGATGTCTCTGATAAAACAATGGCAAATATAGCCTAGAAACTTCAACATCGAGTTTCATCTGAGAGCTTTCCCTTGTCGAGAATTTCCGGGAGCAGACAATCACGTGCCCTTTATGGTCGCTGAACGAATCGTAGCCAAGCCCTTCCGCAAGCCCTCCTTCTATCTGGAAGAAGAAGTCTCGCGAACGTAGTCTCCGATCTCCCAGGATAACCTTCCACCCACTTGATCCTGAGTCGAAGCTCTCGACTGCACCCGCGGGATATATCCTTCTTTCCCCGTCGGAAGATTTTCTTCGCGGGATTAAATCCTAAGAGCTTTTAATTAGACACATAAAAGAAGAAAAAACGTTTCCGAAGGAGAGGGAGGGGGAAATAATAAAAGATCTTTATTGATGATGGGACGGAAGTCGAGTCTCTGCGATAATCAGAATAAACATTTTATTATTAGGAATTTCGCGCACGAGATTTAATTTCTTCGAGTCGAAACCTGCTGCTCGAAAGGTAAAAAATTTTTGCTCGCAAAAAATATCGACGTGACAAAAAGGTAAGCAACGATAGACAGTGACAGTCATCACCACGATTACGTTACGACCGAGAGAAAAAAATAATTGCAATAATCATAAGATCACTATAAGTTATTTTTGGACCAAACCATATTTTTATAGTTACTCAACAATATAAATTATAATTTGTTTAAACTATATTAAAGCCCTCACAATAATTATATTGATCTATACAACTTATGATGGTTGCCATAATTAAAATATAGTAAGTTGAATAAAAAAACAACTATATAAGCATCCATTATAAAGCACATGATTATTATTACCAATAGTATAGTAATAATTACCATAAAAATGATATTCCTGACTATAATTATTTTATTATGCAATTATAGTTGCGAATGTCGTGGCATTTTTTTTTCTCAGTCTACCGTATTGCTCATATTCAGACAATACTCTTTAAAAAGGGCGCGACTCGTAGAAGGCGCACTCGCCTGCCCTTCGTCGCAGTCGCACTGCACCGGCACCGCACCTGCAGTGCGGTGCCGTAACTCACGCTGTACCTCGCTCCTAAAAGGCGGAAGACAGCGGAATAGAAGTTAGGGGTATCGGCCCCCGGCTCTCCGTTCACCATCCCTCTCTTCTCTCGACGAGAGAAAAGCTCGTTGCTTCGATCATCGCGTCGCGGGAAGACACGACGTCGAGATATCTCTCGCGCGTCACTCGAGTCGGATCATTAAGCTCGAAAATTACGGCCGTTCCGCCCGTGGGCGTTGTCGAATTATGACGCTATGAAGTTCGGGAAGCTCCGCGACACACTCGCCGCACGCAGTCGTGGGAAACGAACGATACCTTCGTTAAGGTTCGCCACGTCGCTTCTCAGGTCAGGGTCACTTGATTGCGTTAACTGCGATTTAGGATCCGCTCTTTAGCTCCCCGTGTTAGTTCACGAGTATAACATATACACTGAGAAAAAAATGTTAATTTGACTAAATTCTCCAACTAAATTAAATTTTGTCTATTCAAGTATTTATATATTTCAATTAACTATATAAATACTCGAATTGAAATTTGTGCATTTAAGTTAAATGCATAAATTCTCGAACTGGCAAAATTTTAATCTAGTTGAAAAATTTTGTCAAATCAACAATATTTTTTTCTCAGTGTGGTCAGGTGTGTTTGAACTACATGTTTCAAGCATGCGTCTGTGTTCATTTTTTTTTCTTAAATAAATAAAGACAGACATATATTTACCTGATAGGTAAGGTTATCAGGAAATTGGAACGACCGACCCTAAGTAACATCTCTTCGATATCTGCGTTTGAAAACAATAAAATCGATACAAGTATCTTTCAAGAGCTTAAAAATTATGGTTAATGAATAGAATCATCAGTAAATAAATTGTATTCCAGTGTCGAATAAAAAATTATTTCGTATTTTATCTACTTCTAAAGCGCGCGCGTGTGTGTGTGTGTGTGTGTGTGACATTCTCTCTTTCTCTTTTCTGTTACAATTTTTTTACTAATGCAAATTAAATAGTCAGGATATTGAAATTTTTCTCTTCACGTACGAGTTTCTTTCACACGCGTACACTTCCTTTCTGAAGAATTTCATTATTGTTATTGCACGATGTAGTTTCAAACGCACGATAGTCTCATAGCGAATACCCACGGATTAAATAACGAAGCAGCAGCACGGACAATCACGTTACGCGTATATGTACATAAATTCCCTCGAACCTCGCGGGCATGACGAAGAAGCGACTCCACCAGCTTTCTAGCGGGGGCTATCTGATCACCGGAAGCGCGACGTAATGGGAACGTAAGGCGTACCGCTACGTCGCTGTTTCCGCCGCGCGTAGCGGATTTCGTCGCGACTTAATTTCTAAATCTTTCCGTCGCCGATAGTCTGGCAATTGTGTCTCGCAGCGCCTCTGCACTTCCTGGCGCCTACGGATTCATTCATCCGAGAGCGCGGCCCTCCGGCTTATTATTCTCTCTCTCTCTCTCTCTCTCTCTCTGGTCGGGAGTCTTTTTCCGCGCGAGGTCACGAGCCACGTAATAGGCCGCGAGGAGGGGCACCTCTTTTAGAAATTGCCGGGAGAAATTCGCGGAGAAATTACGAGGAGACTCACGCTCGATGCGTCGACCTGCCGGGCACTTTGAATCCTATCAACGAGAGGAATCTTCTTGGCTCGAATCACGGTCGATCGCACGTCGTAGCGAGATGTATTTTTGCGGAGAAAGTGGACGAATAGTTCCCTACAGACGATTACCGGCACGCCGGGATAATAATATCGGCGAAATAAATATAGCGACTGAACTATATAACGGATAATATTTTTACTACCAGAAAATAACAGCAGCACTGTTTTATTAATATTATCACTGTATGTGTGCTAATATTGATCTTTTGTAATAATTAGAATAACAAGTGTACAAACGAAATATAATACGTCATTGGATTATATTGCTAAATTAAAAAAAAGCGTAATTTAATAGAAAGGCGAAACAAATCGATAATACTTTTACTCATTGAAACATACTTAAGTCGCATTGAAAAACGATAATCGATCGATACAGTATAATACGTACGTACAAAGTACGAGGGATAATTTTATACTTCGAAATAGCAGTTGGCCTTGCCGCCAAGTCAATGCGAGATTGACATGGTAGATGGAATTTATTATTTCATGAATATAATATTGACTTTTTACTTAACACTCTAACAAACGGAATAAATTAATTCTCTCTATTGCAGTTCTTATCGCGCGTATCGAGTTTTCTATTACAGACTTTCTCTTTTATATGTCTCTCATAGTTAAAAATTCAATTAGTAATTGTACGTTATGTCTCTTACGTTTCCGCTTTAATAAAATAAACAGAATTATATTTATTTTCACCCACAGAAAATACAACGTATTCTCTACGGGCAAAAATTTACTTTAAGTATTAAAAAATATTCTACATAATTTTTGCGTTGCTCTGCTTTACAATGTTTGTTATTCCACGCGCGATATGATTCGGAATGAGATGCCAAGATGATAACTCAAAGAGCATTGGAAAAAAAAGGAGAAACTCGCGACGTAGAGAAGAGAGATGATCAAACGAGAAACTCATATCTCCAAGTTTCTATTTATAATAAATCTTCCGAAGTCCGCATAATTTCCGTCATATCTCTCGCGTGTATTACCCATTCGGAGCGTCCGATATTCCGAGCATCCAATATATCCGCGAGAAAAGAGGGGTCGTCGTGGTTTCTAAACTCTGCGGCGCAGTAAAATCCGATTCGAATCCTTCGACACGCCAAATATTTGAACAATTTCAATCTCCACACAAATTCCGGATCACAACAGGATGCTCGTTCTCACGGAACGTCACGCGGATACACGTCGCCGAATTCGACCGCGCCGTATTCGTCGAATGCTCTCGATATCCCCCCCCCCCCCCGCAAGTCGATCTAATCTTACAAACGCTCCCGATCGCGATCTCTCGAAGACAGGGCTTCTCACCAGAGGGGGAAAGAGAGAAAGAAAGAGAGAGGGAGAGAGAGAGAGAGAGAGAAAGAGAGAGCCACATCTCGCGACGCATTACGCACACCCTCCGTCGTAATGCTACCCTTTCGAGCCGCCCTTCTGTCAACCCTCTCTCACGGAATCGTACCTTTTTCTCCATCGAACGTCATCCCCCATCGGCTTCGGCGTGCCGCGGCTGCTACCACCTGGCAGGTTCACTTTTTTTTTTTTTTTCAACCGTTCACAGTGTGATTGTGTACTCGCACTCGGAAGTACTTGTGCACTATCGCTAGTATCGCGATCACGCTCGTGACACGAGTGAACAAGCAGGGAAGTGAAAAGATGGAAAGAGCCACCTCCAAACGCGACGGTAGCTCGACGGAGACTGAGCACTGCTGCAGCCGGCTACCGAGAGAGAGAATAGTGGGAGGTCGGCAGGGCCGTAGGGAAAGGGTGCCTCGACCCGGTGTACATGCGATGCGCCCTGAAGGGATATCGATATCAAGGGAATGTCCTGTTCCGCGATTATTACCGAATTTTTACAGTACACGCGGGAGAGCGGAATGCCGCTCTCTCTCCATTAGGAGTCACGTGCGCCGAACGTGGGGTAGAATTCCATGGGAAGTTCGCACTGTTTGCGTCCTCCTGCGTACGCGGCGTTTGGGAAATTTCCGGCATTAAAATGGAATAGGATATTTTTTTATCAGAATATTAATTTCGAAAAATGAAGAAATAATATTGCAAAGGAAAATACTTAACGATTGTAAGAAAACTTCTTTAATGCAGATCAAGCTATAAAAATGGGAGAGTAAAAATTATGTCTGCACTTTTTCCAAGTGTATATGTTTAGCTTTATTCTTAAATAGCATAGGATAATCCTTTATTAAAATTGAATCAAGTTTCTGTAAGAAATTAACAAAATTTCCCCTTATTAAGTTGCTTATCCTCCCCGCAAAAAAATCTAAATAACTTGTCTCGTCTCAAAACACATATCTAGATTTCAGGTTGTCAAACAGATTTCAATTATTAAACTCGACGACCGCGGAAAAACGCACGCGGCCGCATTAAACAGTTATTCGTGCGCCACGCGAAACCTACACCCCTTTTATGCGACGTTCCTCGATTGCAGCGATACATGCAACAAATCCTGCATCGCCCACGCAATTTCACGCGGTCACGTCATCGTCGTTTGTCCGTCCGTCCGTCCGTTCGTTCGGGCGACGCGTGTGCGTAATCGCCGTCGGGGACGAAAAAAAAAAAAAAAACCGCGCCATAAAATCCGCACGCCCTTGTTCCTGCGCGCGATGTCACTCACTCGGTTTGAAGGGATCATCCGGGGGGATACTCGCCCCTAGTATCGCCCTTCTTCGAAGGGTGGCGTTCACTGCCGCTCACTCCCGCCATGCACCCGATTAGCATACGGCCGGCCGGCTTGCGTTGGCGACGTCGCGATGAACCAGAAAATCGAGGCTCGAAGTTGCGGGCCACAGGACGAGCTCGTTCACGTGGCTTAAAAAATATATTGCGCAGAAGGGCAAATGACCACACGGCACGAGAGATCTCATAATATTTATGAGCGCAGGGATTATCTGGACGACATATTTTGGATAATAAATCAGTTAAATTTACGTTTATAATTATAATATACGTATCTACCATTATTTATTATCATCACATTTATTAAGTCCTATTCTTGTCATTTTGAAATTCTGTTGTGCTTGTTACAGAACTCGAAGCTTTCAGATCGTAAAGCGATTAAGTAAAATTATTGACGCCGGAACCGTCAGATACTCGATTCTTTAGACGCGAGGTTTACTGAGGCTCCCCTGTTGTCGATTTTGGATTATTGATCTAATTATCAGACTCGAGCGTGTGCATTTCCATCGCGCGGGCTACATTATGATCAAAACGCAATGCCCCAGGAATTCCTGTGTCCAGCGTATTAATTAAGTTCATTGTTATGCCACGATAACTCGCGTATTCATACGAATTATTCGACCGTTTAATGCGCGCACAATATATGTTGATGTATAATTAGACGTTTTTGAAAGATTACAAAAAAAAGAGCACATTGGATTTCCTTCTCTCTTTCTTCAATTTTGCTATTTGAATTTCCTGTCATACTGTTTAGATCAATAAGAATAAAACATAAATAAAAAGACAAAAATAATAAGAGAATATATGCCGTACAATTTAATAATAATGATGTGCCTAACAAGCGTCTGTTGCCCTTTCTCCCAAGAAATAAAAAAAATTTTACACAAAAAATCTTAATATTAATAGATAAAATCGTGAAATGCCAAAGGAAAAAAATTTCAAATAAAATATTAGTGAGAAGCAGATGCGAGCAGTGGATTGAAATAAATCACTTTAATGTATCAGATCTGTAACATATTGATACCAGCAATGATTTATGAGTTTGCAACATTATAACAATTTCAATTCCACCGCGATACATCTTCATAATTAAATGTTTGACCGCAGCGGTAATGGATTAATAAGACAATATAATTGACAGTTCGACGTGGCAAGAGAAATCATAGCCAGATAACGAATATCTTTTGCCCCCTCCGCCTGTACCGGTCGTCCAGTAGAAAATAGAGCGCATCCTACCTTGGCAGCTCGTGCCACGCCGGCCGCTATGCCATCCCTGAAATTGATCGTGATTGATCGACCATTAATTTTTTATCTAATAACGTGAGAGTGGCGCGACGGATAATGGACTCGGGTTAGTTAGAGCTCGCGGCGCTTATCAAAGTTTCGCTAAAGCGATTACGCTCTCACCAGAAATTCGATGTAATGTTATCGAGCTTCGTTTAAATTCACTTTTACATGGAAAAATGATTAAACCTTTATGCGCGCCTGTATCTAAATTTGCCTCGCCTGAAAATTGCATTTCGCCCTCTCCCCCGTAATGTTATTCGCTATTTAAAATCACGGTGAATGCGAAGCGAATCGCGTCACGAAAGTTTTCGCGTTCATTGCTAATGAAATTCAATGAAAGACGTTACTCGATAAATCACTTACTTATATGCCTCTATAATCATTCAAACGCACCGGTCGATCTACTTTCACAAATCCGAGTTAACGAAGATTCATAAAGGTATACATAATGGCACGTAATTATTTCCCGCCACGGTAACAAATACGAAATGACTTCGGCACAAAGGACACTTAATTATTTCAACGGAACTACGTCGATCAAACTCTTATTACTACACTTTGTGCTTATCTATGCGTGCGTAACGGCGAGTAACAATGACGGGTTACGTGAGCTTGGCTATACTCCTTATAACGTTCGAGCAGCCCGAGAATTTATTTCACCACGCGCGCCATTATCCGGCGCGCGCTTTCTCTGCACTTGTCCGTGTAAAATCCTACCTTTCGATATAGAAAAAAAAGAATTCCACCGCCATCAAGGCAGCCTTTACGAGAGTCGTAAAGTTACGGATGTAACGCCAGAGGGCTGCGTTACGTGCGGGTACCTGTATACAGCTATAGCTCACGTTCGTCCGGAAAGGAGATATCTAGTCGAAAATAAAAAGGAAAATTCCAATAACGCAAATCAATGAAAAGTCGCGCACTCGCGATGCGCGACGTTTCGAGGACGATTCTCGTTTTATGCAGGGAAGATGATAAACGTCCACCCGGGGAAAAAAAAGTACCTGCGGTCGTCACGGAAATTCTATATCCTAGATCTTAGACCTTTTACCACGACGCAATACTTTTATGGGGAGAGGGGGGGGGGAGGGAAAAAAACCATATCGTATATCACTTTTTACCTGACGGAGAAATGGCTACGCGGTATTTCCAGAATCAAACGTGACGCACACTCGAGGATCGGCGGTCGTAAATCAAACCGGCCGCGGATTCGACGAGCCGCCTGCAACTCGCTGCACGCGAGAGTGTTTGGCTGGCCGAACGAGAATGTATCCGCGGATACGTCGTAAAATTGATATTTATTCTGGCTGGCGTCCAGCGCGCGCGGAAGCCGCGCCAGCAGCTTTTCCGCGGATAATGCGGTGCGCGGCGCGCGATTATATCGTGCAGACGCCGGCCCGAGTTTTTCGTTTTCCTGTTTTTCCTTCTCTTTTTTGTTTGTCCGCGCCCGTTTTTCAGGATTGGAAAGAGGAGAGACGTGCGCGCGCGCGCGCGACGAGGTCGACGGGAAAATGAACTCGCGTCGCTCGTCGAAAGTCAGAAATATCTCGAAGAGACACTCGCGATCGATCGATTACTTTTGCCGCTTGACATACGGGGTATAATGTCGCGGTAGAAAATAAGCGCGGTAACGGGGGGTAAAATGCAAGCCTTCGGGTTATATATCGAGCCAAGTTTTTTTTCCCCACTTCGATATACTTAGATTGGCGATGCAGATCCTCCCAGTTGTAATTAATCAATGCGAGTTTCAGTTACTGTTACCCAGGAAAGCCTGGTTTACTTTGAGAATCAAAGTCCTTGCGGTTTAGATAAAATTTAAATTAGAAGCACGCGGACACCACAGAAAATAATTCAAGAGGCGATGAATTAAAGAATCGCAGAAACAAAAAATCACAGACGTCCCCTTTGTTCACCAGCGAACGTTGTTTGCCGTTGTCGTCGCTGAAGAATGCGGAGTATTATCGCGATTTATGCGAGTGACTTCTCTCCTCGCGGAGAGAGTCACGTTTGCTCTCGGCTATATCCCGGGATTATCGGATGTCATCGGTAGTCGATACCGCCGCGTAAGCTTTACTTCCGTAAAGTGCACGCCCGGTAATCCCGGGCGTGCCGCCGGACGCTATATCGGTTCCGGACTCTTCCGCGATTTCTCCCGCGATAAGCGGAATAATCTGACCTAGGCGAATTTTCTGCCCTCGGGGCAGAAAATACCCGGAGATCACCGGACGGGCGCACGGATTGCATCGCGCATGTCGATAGACGCGAGCCGGCGCGATTTCACCGGCGAGCCGATAGCGTAACGGCGAACGGCCCCGAGCAAACCTAATTCCCGATTTGCGGACGGTCCGTCGGTCTCTCCGTCCGCGGAATTTCACTTTATGATGTAAACTCATTCACTGGATGGGAAATCGCGCTGGCATGTGTGACAGCGCGAAGCGCGTATCAAATATTAAATGAGGATTAATGCAAATTGTGCTCGCACATACATGCCATTTTACGCTATTAGGTAATACATTTTTAAGTCACTCAGTCGATTCGCATTGTTACGATTCTTTAGTTGATGTTAATGTCGATCAAAAAGGTACATCGCATAAAAGCATGCAGGTCTGGAAACACATTCCCGGGAAAAAATGTTTCATATAAAAACATATATAAATATGCCCATATATGTTTATATTAGTCTCCTTTCTTTTGTAAAATTTCTGTTTGATATAAAAAAATAGTAGCCATACTGAAAAGACAGAAACTAATTTGAAATATAAGTTTCGCATTTTTTTAAAAAAGCTAAGTATGAAAAGAAGCAATGCAAAAATAATTTTTTAAATTAGTTTCTATCTTTTCAGTATGATTATTATTTTTTTTTTATATCAAACAGAAATTTTACAAAAGAAAGGAGACTAATATAAACATATACGAACATATATTTTTTTTATTTATACATGTTTTTATATGAAACTTTTTCCCGGGTTATTTTAATATTTATCTTTACAATTACGTAAATATGACAATTACGAAATAAGACGTAAGTTATACCACTTAAATTAAAATTTGTGGAAGAATGCATTGCGTTTTCATAAGAAAATTGAGTATCAATGCGTTCTCGCTAATTATTCGTGACCATGAGAGATACAGAAAGCGGAAATAGCTGATATCACCTAAAGCAGTGTGCCGACAGGCACACCCACGACGCGCGATTCCGAGGCAAAAACGAAAGGGGAAAAAAAGGAACGATTGTTCAGAGGATGCGCATTCCCTCCGCGCGAAGAAATTTTAATGATGTCGTAATTCAGCGGATTCCGTGATGCCACCCGAAATTCTCGGTTTCATATAGTCGGCCCTCAGAAAAAAATTATATACTGCAGGAAGTTCCGACATTCTTCGAATTTCGGAGACAAAGTCGCATTTCTCGGTCTCCTTCTTGTCGAGCAACCGAAGCTATTTGTTTCTCAACATAAAAAAATGTAATTGAATTTATACAGTATGTGTCTTCAATACATATTTTCTATGATCCATGCATTAATCATTTTATTATATATTATCATGAAATTATTTTTAAAATAACTACATCTCTTTAACCGAGAAATCGAACTTCTTGGATTACTTAATATTTAGATATTATTTTGTTCTGACATATATATATCGTATTGATTCAATATGTACAACAGTTATAGAGCACTTCGAAACACTAAATTTCGAACGACAATCCGCTTTCTGAATATTTTATCAAGAAACTACCGGCGGAGCGATAAAATATTAAAATCGACTTCCGATGTTTAGAACGGCGGGGTATGGGGGTAGCGGTAAGTAGAGCAGGATTTCCGCTCAGAGAGAAAAATCAAAATGATGGCAGAAAGATCCGTTTTTCTTGTTTACATTGCATACGCAATTTTTTAACATTAAGGAATAGAGAAAAATAAATAGTAAGCCGTCGCTATCTATTTATGTCAAGTGGTATGATGTACTTTTCATTTCTATTTTCTTTCCTATTTTTAAATTAGATTTTGCCTTTCCTTAAATGTTTATTGCGCTATCGCAAAATGTACATATAAATGCGAATAATGTGTAAATATATGCGAGTGTCTACAGTGTGTTGAGTTCCGGTCCGTGTATTTGCTAATTCAATCATCTCTGTGAAAACACACGTATTATTTATTGTTAGCGAAAATGCAATTTTGTAACAAAAAATTCAAATTTTGGACATTGTATTATTTAATTATGTTAATTAGATATAAACGTGATTCATCTCATTCGCCGTTTCAAGTATTCGTAAAGGTACTTGCAAGTTAAAACAAATCGCTACATTTTCCCTTCAGCGGAATGAGTAAAAACAAAGACATAAGTATTAACTAAAAAATGCATCGCATATGCTTCTCGACGATGCGCCGATCCGTCAACGAGAGAAGATGCAACGCCGGGCAAAATAAATTATCGCTCTTAGTCAAGAGAGAGTAGCTCTCATCGCGACGGTAAATTTCATGGTTAATCGGACCGCTTTCCTTCCACAGCTCGTCGGCGCAAGGTCTCCTCTCTCCTCTCTCTCTCTCTCTCTCTCTCTCTCTCTCTCTCTCTCTCTCTCTCTCTCTCTCTCGATTTCGGATGCATGTGTGAACGCGCTGCGCTTGGAACAATATATGATTCATTTCACGGCTCGTTAGCGAAAACCGTCCGCGTGCGGACCTCGCGCGCGCGCATTCGTCCGGTCGCGCTTCGCCGAGCGTGCCCGAGGGGATGGCGCAAAAAAATGCGCCATCCTCTCGACGAGAAGAAGCTTTCCGAGCTTCCATGCACGGACGTGCATAGCGGCTACACTTCGATCGGGGCATGTCGCATAAGTACCCGGGGTTTTACACGCCCTACCGGCCGACTCGAGGTTTCGGCCGAGTAACCTGACTCGGTGGACTCGAACGTGTCAATACGTGCGCTCACGTGTGTACATATTCGCGTCCGAAAGTCGTCTCAGCTGCCGCTAGTGTGGGTAAACTGGGCATTACGAGACGCCAAACACGCACTTTTCCCCTTTTGCAACCCCAGAAAGCCGGTCCCTTACGCTATACGCCCTCGGAATCTTTTGTTTCCGCTCGGAAGCGTCGTACGTCACGCAAAGTACTGGATGCTTTCTTTTATTTAGTTGTGATGCAATGCCTATTGTAGAATCTATCATCGTACGTAAAACTGAATGCGTTAATGTTATGTACGCGCATCGAATCGCGACACTTCTAAGTATTTTCATTACTTTTACAAATATACAAAATTCTATGCACAATCTCTTACATGTATTTTAACATTTGTAGATTTGTATGTTTATTAAATAAAAACCGTTTATCAATGTACATCAACCAATTGTGCTTTTTTTTTTATCAAGGAAAAGGACACTCGCGGGACCAAATTGTCGAGTCGCGTGTACAGAACGCTCAACGGCGCGTAAATGGAATAGCGGAACAGTACGTTATTTTATTCTCGAGTGCTGAAGTACCCCATTCATTCGTCGGAATGGCCGGATAACCGAAAGATTAACGAACTTTCTGAGGCTGAAGTGCGCGCATCGATCGCAATCGCGGCGAAGTTCTGCAAACAGAGGCGTGGCAGCGGCAATTACCGGCTTCGTTTACCGCCGGCTCGTCGTCGCTGAAGTATACGAACACAACCCCCGAGTGCGCGCGTGTTGCGGGAGGGGGGGGAGGGGGTGTGCTCTGTTGAACGACAACGTCAAACGCGTCGCAACGATGCGAGGGTTGCGATGCGTCTTTGGGTGCGCCCGCACACCCCCCGCGCGTTCATTCCGTCGGGATCTTTTGCGGCGTGCCGACCCTCGCGTTCGCGCACGACGACCCTCAAACGCAACTCCCGACTGTTCTCTTTTTTTTTCCCCTCCCCTCTCTATATCCCGCTTTTATTTTTTAAACCAACAGTTAGTCGCGCGTGCGTTCCCCTTTTTGTATTAGTAAATACCCGAGCGCGCGGAGTTCTATCGGGAGGGTGCAGTGTGAAAGGTGCAGGGCGCGTTTAAATGAGCGTCGGCAATTTGCTATGAAACTCGTACGGTGCATCGGACCGCGCCGGCCCTCCTGCATTTTCGCGCGCGAATTCGCGGCACGTCGCCCGCGATTATTTCATTTAATCGGCCCCGGCGGGCACGAACGCTTCCGATGTAACAAACGTCGCGTAACATAAATTGTATATTGTGATACACGTCGTCGCACTATCACTAGCGCTTCGTATTATGTTCCACATTGATTGATAATGAAATCCGGTGTATTTTTATTATTTACACACACATACACATATTCACTTGTCCAAATACTTGTGAACGTTGAAACATTGACAGGCACAATTAGCCAACGGTTAGCAAATTGAAGAATAAAGAGTGACATCGGGATTAAAATTCTTCTCTTCGCAATAATCGTTTATTTAGACGGCGGTGTCGATCGGGGTGTCGCGACGGCGAAATTTACGTTCTCGTTATGCGACGCGAGACTCGCCGAGGGCATAAATCTCGTTTGATTAACGACAGGCGCTTAAGAATCGACGAGTCCTGTGTAAGGGCTGTGACACCCGGAAGGTCGCGCGGATATGAGAAGCGACGAGATAACGCGTCATTCATCGAAATCCGCGGATTTACGGCGCGTCTTTTACATCAAACGAGCCGCAAATCCTCGCGATGAAACAACTATAATATATGAGACATGAGATGCATGTGCCGTCCCCCTTATACGTGTGATATTTCTGTGCCATAAATAAAATGATTCTATCATGGAATTAGATGCAGCATACTTTTTGTAAGATTTAAAATCCCTTTTAGTGAGACAGAAAATAAACAAACTAAATTAGAAAAAAAATTAGTTGGCTAATTGTTAAAATTATAAACTGGCAACAGCTTTTATTTATATTTATTAAATTTTATTAATAGATTATTAATTCAAAGAAGTCTCAAATGTATCTCACTTTTATTAATTTTAATAATTTATTTTTCTCGATATTATCTATGTCATAATATATAGAAAGATAAAGAGAGAAAAAGAAAATTTCATCGTTAATACAATATCCAAATGGATTCTAAAAAGTTTTACTTGGGTTTAGTTGATCTGCCTACTTTATCTTCATTTTTCATGTCAAAATTTAGTATTTCATTCGCGGACGAAAGGATCCCGAAGGTCTTATCGGTCACCGCTGCCTTCCTTCTATTATCGTTGCAGCAACAAGGATAGAGACGAAATATTCTGGCGACGATTTGCAGGACACATTCAGCGTGTATTTCTCGACGAAGTTCTATTGTCACGAAACGACTCGTTTTACCGCGGAAAGATGCAGTACTACCTGCTGCAGACAGAAGGAAAAGCAATCGTCGCTCTATATCCTTCCTTTCTTTCTTCCTCACCGTCCTTTGTCATATCCCCGACTGGTCAAACCAGACACGCTGGTCAGTGAACGAAAACGTTTCCGCCGTTTCGATCGGACCAATCGTTCTCGACGGAACTCCATTCGAAAAGTTGCTTTTAGAATCATCGCCCGAATTCAATTCTTGTCGCCGACGTAAACTGCCTGTGACTTATTTCGTCTAAATGAAAGCCGCAAGATGAGAGAGAGAGAGAGAGGAGAAAGAGAAAAGGAAAGATCGTGCCTCGGGATTTCGAGAGCGGAGTGCTACATCGTACTAAACGCAACAGAAATAATATTTAGCTAAATGGAATGCTTATCTGAAGATGTACATTGAAATATTTATGTAATAAAATAAATTACCTTAAAAAAACCTTAAAAAAATAAAAAAGATACGCCAAGTACATAAATGCGTGCTTTCCAAAATAAATTTGAGATCAATATAGTTAGCCAAGTATATTTTAAAAAACTTAAAGAAGTTTAATAAACATCTATTTAAAAATTGCTTAAACGGGCTTGATGATTAAATGATTAAAATCAACCAACGGGATTATAGTGAAGCAAAAACTTGGCGTGCCCGGCTTAAAACGCCCGACTTAAAATGATCAATGTTATACAATATGAAAATTATTTGTACGAATAAAATAATAAAAAAAATAATAACTTATGAAAAACTTCACAAAGTTAAAAAAGATATGTCAAGTATATATGTCAAGTATATAAACGCATTCAAAAATGGTTCTATTCAAAAATTATGTGAAAAATGGGAATATAAGTGATAACATATAATAAAGCAGAAATTGACAGATAGTAAAGCAATATCCGAGTCACATTAATTGCATTCTTGTATATATATTTATCAATATCAATAACATAGAGCCTTGGAAATTCAGAAAAAATATGAGCCGGGCACGCCAAGTTTTTACTTCACTATAATCCCGTTGGTTGATTTTAATCATTTAATCATCAAGCCCGTTTAAGCAATTTTTAAATAGATGTTTATTAAACTTCTTTAAGTCTTTTAAAATATACTTGGCTAACTATATTGATCTCAAATTTATTTTGGAAAGCACGCATTTATGTACTTGGCGTATCTTTTTTACCTTTTTAAGGTTTTTTTAAGGGATCTAAAAACTATCCAACACGACAATTAAAATTAATTTTCGTGCTAATTTCAGCCTCTTAAAATTGTGTACACAAGTTTAAACGATAGAACTCTGTTTAAACATTAAGAAAAAACAATGCAGAATACGAGAACTGTCGAGAATTTTCGCCAGATATGTAAAAACTATCCAGCACGACAATTAAAATTAATTTTCGTGCTGATTTCAGCCTCTTAAAATTGTGTACACAAGTTTAAACGATAGAACTCTGTTTAAACATTACGAAAAAACAATGCAGAATACGAGAACTGTCGAGAATTGTCGCCAGATATCTAAAAACTATCCAGCACGACAATTAAATTTAATTTTCGTGCTGATTTCAGCCTCTTAAAATTGTGTACACAAGTTAGAACGTTAGAACTCTGTTTAAACATTAAAAAAAAACAATGCAGAGTACGAGAACTGTCGAGAAATGTCGCCAGATATCTAAAAACTATCCAGCACGACAATTAAAATTAATTTTTGTGCTGATTTCATCCTCTTAAAATTGTGTACATAAGTTTAAACGATAGAACTCTGTTTAAACATTAAGAAAAAACAATGCAGAATACGAGAACTGTCGAGAATTGTCGCCAGATATCTAAAAACTATTCAGCACGACAATTAAAATTAATTTTCGTGCTGATTTCAGCCTCTTAAAATTGTGTACACAAGTTAGAACGTTAGAACTCTGTTTAAACATTAAGAAAAAACAATGCAGAATACGAGAACTGTGGAGAATTGTCGCCAGATATGTAAAAACTATCCAGCACGACAATTAAAATTAATTTTCGTGCTGATTTCAGCCTCTTAAAATTGTGTACACAAGTTTAAACGATAGAACTCTGTTTAAACATTAAGAAAAAACAATGCAGAATACGAGAACTGTAGAGAATTGTCGCCAGATATCTAAAACGATCCAGCACGACAATTAAAATTAATTTTCGTGCTGATTTCAGCCTCTTAAAATTGTGTACACAAGTTCGAACGTTAGAACTCTGTTTAAACATTAAAAAAAAACAATGCAGAATACGAGAACTGTGGAGAATTGTCGCCAGATATGTAAAAACTATCCAGCACGACAATTAAAATTAATTTTCGTGCTGATTTCAGCCTCTTAAAATTGTGTACACAAGTTTAAACGATAGAACTCTGTTTAAACATTAAGAAAAAACAATGCAGAATACGAGAACTGTCGAGAATTGTCGCCAGATATCTAAAAACTATTCAGCACGACAATTAAAATTAATTTTCGTGCTGATTTCAGCCTCTTAAAATTGTGTACACAAGTTGAACGTTAGAACTCTGTTTAAACATGAAAAAAAAACAATGCAGAATACGAGAACTGTCGAAAATTGTCGCCAGATATCTAAAAACTAACCAGCACGACAATTAAAATTAATTTTCGTGCTAATTTCAGCCTCTTAAAATTGTGTACACAAGTTTAAACGATAGAACTCTGTTTAAACATTAAGAAAAAACAATGCAGAATACGAGAACTGTCGAGAATTTTCGCCAGATATGTAAAAACTATCCAGCACGACAATTAAAATTAATTTTCGTGCTGATTTCAGCCTCTTAAAATTGTGTACACAAGTTTAAACGATAGAACTCTGTTTAAACATTACGAAAAAACAATGCAGAATACGAGAACTGTCGAGAATTGTCGCCAGATATCTAAAAACTATCCAGCACGACAATTAAATTTAATTTTCGTGCTGATTTCAGCCTCTTAAAATTGTGTACACAAGTTAGAACGTTAGAACTCTGTTTAAACATTAAAAAAAAACAATGCAGAGTACGAGAACTGTCGAGAAATGTCGCCAGATATCTAAAAACTATCCAGCACGACAATTAAAATTAATTTTTGTGCTGATTTCATCCTCTTAAAATTGTGTACATAAGTTTAAACGATAGAACTCTGTTTAAACATTAAAAAAAAACAATGCAGAATACGAGAACTGTGGAGAATTGTCGCCAGATATCTAAAAACTATCCAGCACGACAATTAAAATTAATTTTCGTGCTGATTTCAGCCTCTTAAAATTGTGTACACAAGTTAGAACGTTAGAACTCTGTTTAAACATTAAGAAAAAACAATGCAGAATACGAGAACTGTCGAGAATTGTCGCCAAATATGTAAAAACTATCCAGCACGACAATTAAAATTAATTTTCGTGCTGATTTCAGTTTCTTAAAATTGTGTACACAAGTTTATACGATAGAACTCTGTTTAAACATTAAGAAAAAACAATGCAGAATACGAGAACTGTCGAGAATTGTCGCCAGATATCTAAGAACTATTCAGCACGACAATTAAAATTAATTTTCGTGCTGATTTCAGCCTCTTAAAATTGTGTACACAAGTTAGAACGTTAGAACTCTGTTTAAACATTAAAAAAAAACAATGCAGAATACGAGAACTGTCGAGAATTGTCGCCAGATATCTAAAAACTATCCAGCACGACAATTAAAATAAATTTTCGTGCTGATTTCAGCCTCTTAAAATTTTGTACACAAGTTAGAACGTTAGAACTCTGTTTAAACATTAAGAAAAAACAATGCAGAATACGAGAACTGTAGAGAATTGTCGCCAGATATCTAAAACGATCCAGCACGACAATTAAAATTAATTTTCGTGCTGATTTCAGCCTCTTAAAATTGTGTACACAAGTTTAAACGATAGAACTCTGTTTAAACATTAAGAAAAAACAATGCAGAATACGAGAACTGTCGAGAATTTTCGCCAGATATGTAAAAACTATCCAGCACGACAATTAAAATTAATTTTCGTGCTGATTTCAGCCTCTTAAAATTGTGTACACAAGTTAGAACGTTAGAACTCTGTTTAAACATTAAAAAAAAACAATGCAGAGTACGAGAACTGTCGAGAAATGTCGCCAGATATCTAAAAACTATCCAGCACGACAATTAAAATTAATTTTTGTGCTGATTTCATCCTCTTAAAATTGTGTACATAATTTTAAACGATAGAACTCTGTTTAAACATTAAGAAAAAACAATGCAGAATACGAGAACTGTCGAGAATTGTCGCCAGATATCTAAAAACTATTCAGCACGACAATTAAAATTAATTTTCGTGCTGATTTCAGCCTCTTAAAATTGTGTACACAAGTTAGAACGTTAGAACTCTGTTTAAACATTAAGAAAAAACAATGCAGAATACGAGAACTGTGGAGAATTGTCGCCAGATATGTAAAAACTATCCAGCACGACAATTAAAATTAATTTTCGTGCTGATTTCAGCCTCTTAAAATTGTGTACACAAGTTTAAACGATAGAACTCTGTTTAAACATTAAGAAAAAACAATGCAGAATACGAGAACTGTAGAGAATTGTCGCCAGATATCTAAAACGATCCAGCACGACAATTAAAATTAATTTTCGTGCTGATTTCAGCCTCTTAAAATTGTGTACACAAGTTCGAACGTTAGAACTCTGTTTAAAACATTAAAAAAAAACAATGCAGAATACGAGAACTGTGGAGAATTGTCGCCAGATATGTAAAAACTATCCAGCACGACAATTAAAATTAATTTTCGTGCTGATTTCAGCCTCTTAAAATTGTGTACACAAGTTTAAACGATAGAACTCTGTTTAAACATTAAGAAAAAACAATGCAGAATACGAGAACTGTCGAGAATTGTCGCCAGATATCTAAAAACTATTCAGCACGACAATTAAAATTAATTTTCGTGCTGATTTCAGCCTCTTAAAATTGTGTACACAAGTTGAACGTTAGAACTCTGTTTAAACATGAAAAAAAAACAATGCAAAATACGAGAACTGTCGAAAATTGTCGCCAGATATCTAAAAACTAACCAGCACGACAATTAAAATTAATTTTCGTGCTGATTTCAGCCTCTTAAAATTGTGTACACAAGTTAGAACGTTAGAACTCTGTTTAAACATTAAGAAAAAACAATGCAGAGTACGAGAACTGTGAAGAATTTTCGCCAGATATGTAAAAACTATCCAGCACGACAATTAAAATTAATTTTCGTGCTGATTTCAGCCTCTTAAAATTGTGTACACAAGTTAGAACGTTAGAACTCTGTTTAAACATTAAGAAAAAACAATGCAGAGTACGAGAACTGTGAAGAATTTTTGCCAAATATGTAAAAACTATCCAGCACGACAATTAAAATTAATTTTCGTGCTGATTTCAGCTTCTTAAAATTGTGTACACAAGTTAGAACGTTAGAACTCTGTTTAAACATTAAGAAAAAACAAAGCAGAATACGAGAACTGTCGAGAATTGTCGCCAATATGTAAAAACTATCCAGCACGACAATTAAAATTAATTTTCGTGCTGATTTCAGTTTCTTAAAATTGTGTACACAAGTTTATACGATAGAACTCTGTTTAAACATTAAGAAAAAACAATGCAGAATACGAGAACTGTCGAGAATTGTCGCCAGATATCTAAAAACTATTCAGCACGACAATTAAAATTAATTTTCGTGCTGATTTCAGCCTCTTAAAATTTTGTACACAAGTTAGAACGTTAGAACTCTGTTTAAACATTAAAAAAAAACAATGCAGAATACGAGAACTGTCGAGAATTGTCGCCAGATATCTAAAAACTATTCAGCACGACAATTAAAATTAATTTTCGTGCTGATTTTCAGCTTCTTAAAATTGTGTACACAAGTTAGAACGTTAGAACTCTGTTTAAACATTAAGAAAAAACAATGCAGAATACGAGAACTGTAGAGAATTGTCGCCAGATATCTAAAACGATCCAGCACGACAATTAAAATTAATTTTCGTGCTGATTTCAGCCTCTTAAAATTGTGTACACAAGTTCGAACGTTAGAACTCTGTTTAAACATTAAGAAAAAACAATGCAGAATACGAGAACTGTCGAGAATTGTCGCCAGATATCTAAAAACTATTCAGCACGACAATTAAAATTAATTTTCGTGCTGATTTCAGCCTCTTAAAATTTGTACACAAGTTAGAACGTTAGAACTCTGTTTAAACATTAAAAAAAAACAATGCAGAATACGAGAACTGTCGAGAATTGTCGCCAGATATCTAAAAACTATTCAGCACGACAATTAAAATTAATTTTCGTGCTGATTTCAGCCTCTTAAAATTGTGTACACAAGTTAGAACGTTAGAACTCTGTTTAAACATTAAGAAAAAACAATGCAGAATACGAGAACTGTAGAGAATTGTCGCCAGATATCTAAAACGATCCAGCACGACAATTAAAATTAATTTTCGTGCTGATTTCAGCCTCTTAAAATTGTGTACACAAGTTCGAACGTTAGAACTCTGTTTAAACATTAAGAAAAAACAATGCAGAATACGAGAACTGTGGAGAATTGTCGCCAGATATGTAAAAACTATCCAGCACGACAATTAAAATTAATTTTCGTGCTGATTTCAGCCTCTTAAAATTGTGTACACAAGTTAGAACGTTAGAACTCTGTTTAAACATTAAGAAAAAACAATGCAGAATACGAGAACTGTCGAGAATTGTCGCCAAATATGTAAAAACTATCCAGCACGACAATTAAAATTAATTTTCGTGCTGATTTCAGTTTCTTAAAATTGTGTACACAAGTTTATACGATAGAACTCTGTTTAAACATTAAGAAAAAACAATGCAGAATACGAGAACTGTCGAGAATTGTCGCCAGATATCTAAAAACTATTCAGCACGACAATTAAAATTAATTTTCGTGCTGATTTCAGCCTCTTAAAATTGTGTACACAAGTTAGAACGTTAGAACTCTGTTTAAACATTAAAAAAAAACAATGCAGAGTACGAGAACTGTCGAGAATGTCGCCAGATATCTAAAAAACTATCCAGCACGACAATTAAAATTAATTTTTGTGCTGATTTCATCCTCTTAAAATTGTGTACATAAGTTTAAACGATAGAACTCTGTTTAAACATTAAGAAAAAACAATGCAGAATACGAGAACTGTCGAGAATTGTCGCCAGATATCTAAAAACTATTCAGCACGACAATTAAAATTAATTTTCGTGCTGATTTCAGCCTCTTAAAATTGTGTACACAAGTTAGAACGTTAGAACTCTGTTTAAACATTAAGAAAAAACAATGCAGAATACGAGAACTGTGGAGAATTGTCGCCAGATATGTAAAAACTATCCAGCACGACAATTAAAATTAATTTTCGTGCTGATTTCAGCCTCTTAAAATTGTGTACACAAGTTTAAACGATAGAACTCTGTTTAAACATTAAGAAAAAACAATGCAGAATACGAGAACTGTAGAGAATTGTCGCCAGATATCTAAAACGATCCAGCACGACAATTAAAATTAATTTTCGTGCTGATTTCAGCCTCTTAAAATTGTGTACACAAGTTAGAACGTTAGAACTCTGTTTAAACATTAAGAAAAAACAATGCAGAATACGATAACTGTAGAGAATTGTCGCCAGATATCTAAAACGATCCAGCACGACAATTAAAATTAATTTTCGTGCTGATTTCAGCCTCTTAAAATTGTGTACACAAGTTTAAACGATAGAACTCTGTTTAAACATTAAGAAAAAACAATGCAGATACGAGAACTGTCGAGAATTTTCGCCAGATATTAAAAACTATCCAGCACGACAATTAAAATTAATTTTCGTGCTGATTTCAGCCTCTTAAAATTGTGTACACAAGTTAGAACGTTAGAACTCTGTTTAAACATTAAAAAAAAACAATGCAGAGTACGAGAACTGTCGAGAAATGTCGCCAGATATCTAAAAACTATCCAGCACGACAATTAAAATTAATTTTGTGCTGATTTCAGCCTCTTAAAATTGTGTACATAATTTAAACGATAGAACTCTGTTTAAACATTAAGAAAAAACAATGCAGAATACGAGAACTGTCGAGAATTGTCGCCAGATATCTAAAAACTATTCAGCACGACAATTAAAATTAATTTTCGTGCTGATTTCAGCCTCTTAAATTGTGTACACAAGTTAGAACGTTAGAACTCTGTTTAAACATTAAGAAAAAACAATGCAGAATACGAGAACTGTGGAGAATTGTCGCCAGATATGTAAAAACTATCCAGCACGACAATTAAAATTAATTTTCGTGCTGATTTCAGCCTCTTAAAATTGTGTACACAAGTTAGAACGATAGAACTCTGTTTAAACATTAAGAAAAAACAATGCAGAATACGAGAACTGTAGAGAATTGTCGCCAGATATCTAAAACTATCCAGCACGACAATTAAAATTAATTTTCGTGCTGATTTCAGCCTCTTAAAATTGTGTACACAAGTTTCGAACGTTAGAACTCTGTTTAAACATTAAGAAAAAACAATGCAGAATACGAGAACTGTCGAGAATTGTCGCCAGATATGTAAAAACTATCCAGCACGACAATTAAAATTAATTTTCGTGCTGATTTCAGCCTCTTAAAATTGTGTACACAAGTTTAGAACGTTAGAACTCTGTTTAAACATTAAGAAAAAACAAATGCAGAATACGAGAACTGTCGAGAAATTGTCGCCAGATATCTAAAAACTATTCAGCACGACAATTAAAATTAATTTTCGTGCTGATTTCAGCCTCTTAAAATTGTGTACACAAGTTGATACGTTAGAACTCTGTTTAAACATTAAGAAAAAACAATGCAGAAATACGAGAACTGTCGAAAATTGGTCGCCAGATATCTAAAAACTATCAGCACGACAATTAAAATTAATTTTCTGCTGATTTCAGCCTCTTAAAATTTTGTACACAAGTAGAACGTTAGAACTCTGTTTAAACATTAAGAAAAAACAATGCAGAGTACGAGAACTGTGAAGAATTGTCGCCAGATATGTAAAAACTATCCAGCACGACAATTAAAATTAATTTTCGTGCTGATTTCAGCCTCTTAAAATTGTGTACACAAGTTAGAACGTTAGAACTCTGTTTACACATTAAGAAAAAACAATGCAGAGTACGAGAACTGTGAAGAATTTTTGGCCAAATATGTAAAAACTATCCAGCACGACAATTAAAATAATTTTCGTGCTGATTCCAGCTTCTTAAAATTGTGTACACAGTTAGAACGTTAGAACTCTGTTTAAAACTTAAGAAAAAACAAAGCAGAATACGAGAACTGTCGAGAATTGTCGCCAAATATGTAAAAACTATCCAGCACGACAAGTAAAATTAATTTTCGTGCTGATTTCAGTTTCTTAAAATTGTGTACACAATTTTATACGATAGAACTCTGTTTAAACATTAAGAAAAACAATGCAGAATACGAGAACTGTCGAGATTGTCGCCAGATATCTAAAAACTATTCAGCACGACAATTAAAATTAATTTTCGTGCTGATTTCAGCCTCTTAAAATTTTGTACACAAGTTAGAACGTTAGAACTCTGTTTAAACATTAAAAAAAAACCAATGCAGATACGAGAACCTGTCGAGAATTGTCGCCAGATATCTAAAAACTATTCAGCACGACAATTAAAATAATTTTCGTGCTGATTTCAGCCTCTTAAAATTGTGTACACAAGTTAGACGTTAGAACTCTGTTTAAACATTAAGAAAAACAATGCAGAATACGAGAACTGTGAGAATTGTCGCCAGATATCTAAAAACTATCCAGCACGACAATTAAAATTAATTTTCGTGCTGATTTCAGCCTCTTAAAATTGTGTACACAAGTTAGAACGTTAGAACTCTGTTTAAACATTAAGAAAAAACAATGCAGAATACGAGAACTGTCGAGAATTGTCGCCAGATATCTAAAAACTATCCAGCACGACAATTAAAATTAATTTTCGTGCTGATTTCAGCTTCTTAAAATTGTGTACACAAGTTAGAAACGTTAGAACTCTGTTTAAACATTAAGAAAAAACAATGCAGAATACGAGAACTGTCGAGAATTGTCGCCAGATATCTAAAAACTATCCAGCACGACAAATTAAAATTAATTTTCGTGCTGATTTCAGCTCTTAAAATTGTGTACACAAGTTAGAACGTTAGAACTCTGTTTAAACATTAAGAAAAAACAATGCAGAATACGAGAACTGTCGAGAATTGTCGCCAGATATCTAAAAACTATCCAGCACGACAATTAAAATTAATTTTCGTGCTGATTTCAGCCTCTTAAAATTGTGTACACAAGTTAGAACGTTAGAACTCTGTTTAAACATTAAGAAAAAACAATGCAGAATACGAGAACTGTCGAGAATTGTCGCCAGATATCTAAAAACTATCCAGCACGACAATTAAAATTAATTTTCGTGCTGATTTCAGCTTCTCTTAAAATTGTGTACACAAGTTAGAACGTTAGAACTCTGTTTAAACATTAAGAAAAAACAATGCAGAATACGAGAACTGTCGAGAATTGTCGCCAGATATCTAAAAACTATCCAGCACGACAATTAAAATTAATTTTCGTGCTGATTTCAGCCTCTTAAAATTGTACACAAGTTAGAACGTTAGAACTCTGTTTAAACATTAAGAAAAAACAATGCAGAATACGAGAACTGTCGAGAATTGTCGCCAGATATCTAAAAACTATCCAGCACGACAATTAAAATTAATTTTCGTGCTGATTTCAGCCTCTTAAAATTGTGTACACAAGTTAGAACGTTAGAACTCTGTTTAAACATTAAGAAAAAACAATGCAGAATACGAGAACTGTCGAGAATTGTCGCCAGATATCTAAAAACTATCCAGCACGACAATTAAAATTAATTTTCGTGCTGATTTCAGCCTCTTAAAATTGTGTACACAAGTTAAACGTTAGAACTCTGTTTAAACATTAAGAAAAAACAATGCAGAATACGAGAACTGTGAGAATTGTCGCCAGATATCTAAAAACTATCCAGCACGACAATTAAAATTAATTTTCGTGCTGATTTCAGCCTCTTAAAATTGTGTACACAAGTTAGAACGTTAGAACTCTGTTTAAACATTAAGAAAAAACAATGCAGAATACGAGAACTGTGGAGAATTGTCGCCAGATATCTAAAAACTATCCAGCACGACAATTAAAATTAATTTTCGTGCTGATTTCAGCCTCTTAAAATTGTGTACACAAGTTAGAACGTTAGAACTCTGTTTAAACATTAAGAAAAAACAATGCAGAATACGAGAACTGTCGAGAATTGTCGCCAGATATCTAAAAACTATCCAGCACGACAATTAAAATTAATTTTCGTGCTGATTTCAGCCTCTTAAAATTGTGTACACAAGTTAGAACGTTAGAACTCTGTTTAAACATTAAGAAAAAACAATGCAGAATACGAGAACTGTCGAGAATTGTCGCCAGATATCTAAAAACTATCCAGCACGACAATTAAAATTAATTTTCGTGCTGATTTCAGCCTCTTAAAATTGTGTACACAAGTTAAACGTTAGAACTCTGTTTAAACATTAAGAAAAAACAATGCAGAATACGAGAACTGTCGAGAATTGTCGCCAGATATCTAAAAACTATCCAGCACGACAATTAAAATTAATTT